>NC_049994.1:1550721-1565415 GCF_000003815.2 Branchiostoma floridae | reverse complement strand
ATCTAAAAATGTTTGTCGCCCTTAGCCCACAGCAAATGTGTTTGTGACTGACATCCTCTGCAGAATCCAAAGCAAGGTGGCTAAAGTTTCAAAATAGACACCATAAACGTTGTAACAAGTCTTTTATTCAAGAAGTGCACAAAGTGATACTAATGAGAAACACTGGTATCACGTACCAAGTTGACAACTACATTCATAGCTGCCACACATGTATCACTTTTATAACTACCTAACTAGTTTTACTTATTTACGTATAGTCATGGTTGCGTCACTACTGTTACTTCTACTCGTGCACTACTTTCTAGTTATGCTGACTATCTATGAAGGGATTTTTTGTAATATCAGCTGAAAATTAATGAGCGCTAAGCTGAGTACATGAAATGTAGCTGAGTACATGAAATGTACTTGATATTGCCTACTTTGGTACATTCTCTCTCCATGAAATGCGCATATGGAAACTTAAAGACGATAAAATATGGGGTCCTTTTCTGTTCACTTGACGTCATACAATTATGAAAATATCCTCTTCAACTACTTTTCGATATTGATATAGCACAGATAGATTCATGTTGTTGATGTTCCTTATGCAACTAGGTAAATCATGTACTGTAATCTCCAACTGTCCTACGAAGCAAATTTAACCTTTACGTTACATATAAGTATACTTTAGACTCCATTGTAGATGCAGCAAGATATCGCATTATTACATTACTGAAAGTGTACTTCTGCTTTATTGCCATAACCTAAAAATATATATCAATAAACTGAACGAAGAAATACAATGTTCTACACATGATTATATCAACTTGTCAAAGCATGTTAACAGTGTGAAATACAGGAGGTCTGTATTTAAGTTCTTCACCTAGATCGGATCGTAAATGTTATGCTCTTTGCTGCAGCAGACGACCAGAAAGGTTTTTGCTGGGGACGGTTGGTTACTACATTTTCCCAGGCCTTACGTCTACGTCTCAATACTAAACAAAAGATAGCTTGTCACAATGAGGTAACATGTATCGTCTCAAATGGACCACGAAGATCAGAAAGAGCCCCTTTCGTCATTCTTCCGGTTTCTGGTGCATCATGGGAGAATGCTGGGTTTATCCTACTTCCGTCTGTTTTGTCCTGGGTATTTTCCTTGGCAGACGTTGAATTACTGCTGAAAAAGATACAAAAGATTTACTTAATAATCTTACCTTCATCGGTGCCCCTTGATTGGGGGTAAGATATTATCATTATGCTAATAATCATATTTGAGTCCAGAGTTCTTGTCTACAGTGGAAGGTAGGGGTTAGAGGTCAAAGATTGAATTGTCATTAAATACACTACTGTTCGTGGTCTATTTCAAATCCTAAATTCAACATGTGCTTGGTTCACAACATCATTCAAATCATATGATCATATGCTTGAAAAATTATTTATATTTGTCCCTTGGCGTAACCGTTGTTATACTAAGTTGTTTTGCAGTGGGGTGGAAGCAAAGTCAGTTTAGCACTACTTTTAGTGTCAAAAAAAAATAAAATGTTGAAGCAAAAATCATTCTAATCAGACATATCTTTTTAAGGATGACATGGCCGAACGTACCAATTGATCCATTTCAAAGCTATCTTCTGATACAAGTACTGTGTACCCATCGTGCCTGTGTTAGAAAACTGGAGTTAGCTCGCTGCTTAAAGCCAAAGGCACAACCCGCCGTACGTGCAATTTGTGCGTACGTTTTTTGGGGGTAGAGGCTACGTCAGCCACGCATTTCTGCCCACATTTTGGCACGAAGACTTTGCACGTACGGCGGGTCGTGCCCTTAGCTTTAGGGTCATCACAGGGACAGACGTCAGAGTTGCGTTGTGCAGTGGACAATAGTGCAAATATCCTTGAAGATCCTTCTTTATCTTGAACGCCAATCTGGAGATTTTGGGGATAGAATGAACAGGTCCTGCAGATGGATACGGGAGTGAACTTTTCTCGGAGGTTGAGCTGATTGACCCCCTGCCTTCTTTGAATAGTTACGAAGTAGACGCCTGTGACTTTTTGTTTAACATCTAGATCTTCTTGTTTCAGTGCTTTCATATGCCAGGCTACAATGGGAAGGCCCAACTCTGAAGTCTACCCTACATGTATAATACATGTATAGACATGATTAACTTTAGTCATACATTCAAGTACAGCAGATTTAGAATAACCCAATGGAAAATATTGCTAGCATTGGTCAAGAAATTGGACGCACTGGACGTTTCAACTGAGTCGCTCAGTCTTCTACGGCTTTCTGAATCGCTCTAGAAATGTGACTTGAATAAATGGTAGGTGGACGTCGACAAAGTACTACGCACCACAAGGTTCTCTTCAATCTCACATCGCTATACTGTTCAATTGCCGGTTTCCAAGCCCTTCTACGGCAACAGTTTCTTTCCCCGGACAGCTAAATTATGCAACTCACTTGACGACTCTGGTTTTCCTCCTGTCTACAACTTATCAGCCTTCAAAACAAATGTTCACCGCTATCTCGGTGCACAGCTTCCAACTTCTTAGTTCATTGCCTTGAAGTGGTCTCGTGACCTTGCTTTGAACAATCTCGTTAAAAACAACTAGAGGCCATGTACACCAGGGCGCACAAACCCTCTCCCAACTACAACGGGGGATGATATCGACTTATAACATCCTTTGACCCATTACTGACGACATAAGTCACATATCCAGAGTGATTGGGTAAGAGAGCTTTGCACTACAATCGAAATTTTCGGTGAGTCCGATTTCTTGATTGGATAATACTGTAAATGCAGAAATTTTCGCGGTGGCTTCTGTGGGTTTTTTTTCCATGGCAGTAACAAACTACAGTATACATGGTGCTGCCGTGAACTTAAACCACAGCGAACAGTCATTTTCACGCTACCGCGAAATGAAATCCCCGCGAACTTAGACGCATTTACAGTAGTTCAATATTTCCCACAAAATATTCAGGACTATTCAATTGCCCATCACCATGCAACGCAAATGGTATTATCATTGATTGCAGATGTCTCCAATGTCAAAGCATTGAAAACAGGCTATGGGGAGTAAAGGTACTTTAACTAATTCTGATCAGAGCCACCATAGCTGATGTAATCATGATAACAGACCGATGTGATGGATGAAAAAAATGAAAGTCTTAACAACAGTTTTCTCTACGTTGATAGAATTTTAGTCAAGCAATGACTACTTTTTAAAGGGTAAACAAATGTAAATTTTCGATGGCTATCAGTCCATATTGTTCTCGCGAGATTTGAATTTGAGTGCTCACTTTTCTATTCTGTGTTTCACAATGTTTCACTCCCGTTGCCGGGGGCTTATGGGCCCTTATAGAGACCAGTGAAGCTTGATCTAGTCATGCTACTCACTTTCCGAAGTTTTCCCCATCCTCCAGGGTGACGGGAAGCTCTGCACCGAGCGTCTCCGGGAGAAGCAGCGCTGCCAGGGCGGCCAGGAAGGACAGCGCCCCGAAGATGATATACGGGAGAGGACCCCACACACTCTTGGACAGCTCCACGTACGGTGAGATGATCCCGCCTACACGTGCGAACATGGACGAGGCTCCAACTCCCATATTCCTAGGCAAAAAGATGTCAAGAAGTCATGCAAAAAAAAGTTCATAGAATTTTCATCAAGAAGGCGGGGTGAGGGACAGAAGCAAGTCTCGACCTAGTTCTCGCATCTCTCACGAGAACTAGGTCACTCCGTGAGCAAGATGCATGGACTGATCTGGCTGATGCTCCGTAGTCTGGACTTTGATAATGGATAATTTTATTATGTATTGTATATGTGCTATGTGTACTTTGTACTTTTATGTCCAGGATTACCTGAAATGCAGGCCGATTTCCGGCCTGAGATGTAATTACTGGTAAAATAAATAAAGTGAAAGTGAAAAGCGATAGCCATCGAAAATTTGAGGTACGTGTGTTTACCTTAAAAAATAGTCACTGCTTGATGTACTGAGTACATACGTGACTAATAAATCTCTTCAACGGTAGTTACATAGCCTTTTCAATGCCATATATAGGTGTAGTAAGTTGTATCCACTGGTCAACCTTCTGATCTCTTTCCGCCACCTTTTATCTCCACAATCAAAGTCAGGTACGCATTTTTTTCACCCGGATAGAGTGAGGAAAGTCACGTTGAGGGCATGTTGACGGACACAACATCGGCGGCTTATTAGGGGACATGAATACAGTACCTCTGGGAGCAAACACCTGTACTATTGTGCCAATACGTGGTGTGAAATCATTGTCTTAAAACAGTGGCGAAATCTATCGCGGTTCATCAATTTGTGTTCAGCTGGTTGCGTAAGATTTTTATTTTGTTTCATTGTAGTCTGCAATAAGGGAATATTAGTGGTCAAGAACCTTTAGTAAGATCCATTGTGTGCGTGTTATGTCATATAAACAATTTCGTGCGTTCTCCTAATAGGGCCATTACACTGAAACCGAATTAGCAGGAATCAATTATAACCAGCCGGAATGAAGTATTTCCACATTCGGGTGGGAATTCCAAATGGACCTTATATCTCCTTCACACCAGAAGGAATTCTCACTGCATTCTAGATATTCTTTTGGCCACATTCTGGCAGGATTCGAAGTGGCCTGCCGTTTTGGGTCTCCACCGAATGCGAGAAGAATGTTTCGAAGAATGTTGGAATGCCGTAGAATGCGGTAATACTGCAGTTAAAATAGTTAGAGAATAGTCTTAGAATACACTTTTTCACTTTAAATGCACCTCGAAAGTTTTGAGCATGTCAAAAACTTTCGGGCCAGCCAAAAGATCGGGCTCAAATATTTTGGAATGCAGTAAGAATTTCTAGAATACACTACGAATTCCCAGGAATAGAAAAGAATTTTTATTCTGACGGCATTCCGGCTCATTCTTGCTCTCGTGTGAAGGGGCCTTATCGAAAGGTATTGGTCGCTACCTCAAACGCCTGACCATTTCCTAACCCCATCTCCCCCTTTAGTTGCCTCAGAGACGGCGTTTCGCTTACCTTATTATCCGGATATCTAACCTACATTGACATACCTGACCATAGTCGGATACAGCTCCGCCGTCCACAGGTAGATGATGTTGAAGCCAGCGGTGACGCCGAACTTACCAATCATGGCCATGGTGACGGACAGCGGGTTCAGATCTGGAACAAGAGAAGGTAGAACCCAAACCTCTGTGAAATGATACACGTAATTTCAAAAATGAATTTCTACATTTTTGTAGAATTTTGTTGAATTCAGTTTGATCTGTACCTAATGTCGATCTATACCTTACAAATGTCATGATTATCAGATATAATATTTCTGCAGTAATGATGCAATTAAGGCCTTCATTTGCATCATCATCATCATTATCCATCATCATCCGGGCGTGCTGGTTGCACGGATGGCCATGACTCTCTTCCTCCATTCTTCCCTATCCTCCATAGCCTTTGGGCAGTTCTTCAGTCGAGCAGCCAGTATCATCACAAATTTGATGTACGTCTACCTCTGCTAACGTGACCATGTTTGGGAGTCCACAGCAAAACGTCACTTATGATCTCATCTTTACTTCGCCATGCGTGACCAACAAACCTCAGCCTTCTTTCCCGTATGACTTGAGATAACCATACAACAGCTTTTTTTGTTAGGATTTGTTCTCCAGGAGATGTTTAGAGCCGCACGTACTGTAAATGTATTTAACTTCGCGGGGATTTAATTTCGCGGTAGCGGGAGAAAGGACTTTTCGCGGTGGATTTAAGTTCGTGGTAACACCATAGACTGCAATCTAATATCATGATAGAAAAATGTTCGCGGTGGTTTTAAATTCGCGGTGAAGTGGTCACCGCGAAAGCGGCGAACATTAATCCACCGCGAACATTTCTGCATTTACAGTATACGTAGCATCTTAGTGTAGTTGCCGTCAAGTTTTTTTCTCAAGTCGTTTTGTTAATGTCCACGTGTCGCTACCATAAAGCAAAACAGAGACTGCAGTTGCTTGTAGAAAATCACGCTTTAGCTTATTTGCATAGTATTTGAATATTGATGACCGTTTACCCGCTTGTCATAATTATGAGAGTGTACAGCTATGGTATTATAATGTTTATCATAAATTAGGTCCTCATTCCCATAGATGATATCTATTGATTATCGTCTATTTCTACGTGGCAGGTGTTTGAAGTTCTTGTATTAGAACACAGTTTTGAAGTTTCCATATTACGTATGCAAAACGGGTACTAATTCTTACAATTAGTACCCTTTTGTATTCTGCCAAAACGCTATTGTCCCTGGAAATTTACATACAAAGAAATGCTGAGAAAGGCTGCTAAAAGTGTAGCCAATCACCCACTGGTAGTGTGAGGTTCTGTACCACTGGCTAACCATTAGTAACTGGTATAACTTACCGTACCACAGCGCTTTCAAGATGGGATGTCGGCATTAACTCCACTATACCTGGGCAGACTACTATGGGTCCAAAACCTGCATGTTTCTTTGGTATCACAGTAAGTATCAACGAACCGAAATTCATTCAAATGATCTTGGTTGTAGGTGAAACCTCGCATAAAGCCCCCAAACAGTCCCCCCGTTGTTGGTGAACATCCTTCCCGGAGGTAAGAACACGCTGAGGACTAACCTTCCGGCCAGATCTGAAGCTACTTTACCTTATTTTCTTACTTGCTGCTTTTAAACTCCCACCAGCGTTATGATTGTATACTATTGTTGTATTTCAATGTCTTTAATTGATGCAAATCTTTAAAATCAGTCCAGGTATTACCTATACAGTCCAAGATGTACTTACGTTCCGGCAGGTACGGTGCCGTGAGGAATGGACATACTATACAGCCCACAGCTCCGATCATCATGTAACCGGCATGTGTCTTTGGTCTGTAACAAACAGGTGATTATCAATTAACACTTTTTATTTTGTCAATGTGTATTCTAAGTGTATTCCAACTATTCCAACTGCAGTATTACCGCATTCTACGGCATTCCAACATTATTCGAAACATTTTTATCTCATTCCATGGAGAACCGAAACGGCAAACCAAATCGTGCCAGAATGTGGCCAAAAAGAATATCTGGGGTGCAGTGAGAATTTCTATAATACACAACGAATTCCCTGGAATACAAAAGAATTTTTCATTCTGACGGCATTTTGGCTCATTCCTTCTCGTGTGAACTGAAGGGGATATAAGGTCAATCTGGAATTCCAATCCGAACGGTCCCGAATGTGGCACGAATTTTTCAAATACTTCATTCCGGCTGGTTCTGCTTGATTCCTGCATGCCAATTCGGTTTCAGTGTGAAGGCCCTATAAGACAACTCCGAGTTCAAATCGCGTGTGTAACCGAGCCATGTTCTTACCTTCCAAAAGTGTCGACGACATATATAGACGAAACATAAGCCGGTATTTCCACAGCACCGCCGATGAAGAAGTTGAGGTAGTCGTCCCCTCCCAGGTTGGAGGTGTTTAGAGACAGACCGTAGTACACTAATGTGATCACCAGCCTGAAAACATGAGATTTTTAAACAGACGACATCTACTTTTTATGTTCTATAACACTTATGCTGGCGTTTTGATAGGACAACAGGTGTTGATCCAAAATCTCAACAATTGAACTGATGTTTCAAACAATATTAATCCAACATATCAGCAATTTCAAAATCTTTGACTAAAACTGTCATATTGTCGGTACTAAATTTTCACAGTTTACACGTTTACAGAGGCAAGGAAGACGTTGCACGTGCACAATTGAACATGGAAATAATGTACATGGAAAGGATGTTGAAAAAACGCACATAAAACATGACATACTATTCAAGCCATTGAAGCCATTTTCGGCAAGAACTGTTCAAAACACGTTAGATACAATATTTATTTTTACTCACCAGTTGAAGAAAATTAGTAGAGACTTTTTCGCCATATTTGGTGTCCGCACAAGGTCGATCACAGTGTATGTTCTCTCATCTGCTGGCTAAAGAGAAGAATAGGAAAGGAAAAAATAAATTATTGTTAACGTTACACAGCAATGTCTTCTTAACGCACATGGCATTGACGAGTACTCGGGATACACACCCGCCAATATAGGAATTTGAATAATTGCTGGAATATTTCTTGTATTTAAGTGTGTTTTAAATCAAATTGGTTTAATTGAACATTTCCTGATGAATATGTAATCCTTGGGACAGAATTCACGTTCATAGAGTAGAGACTATAATCATTCTGTTGGTCGTCGTACGAATACTTTAGACAGACAACAGCTGTTATCCAAGACGTCTCCGGCATCTTTAGGCTGTCTAAAGACGATCAAAAATACTTTCCGTTTTGAAAAAAACAGCAAATGTAACTACTTGTGCAGATCTATTTACCTTTTCAATATCGACTTTCTTGGTTGTGAAAACCTCATCTGGCAGTGTGACCCCATTGACCTTGGCGGCTGTCCGCATAATGGCGGCCACTTCCTCGTCACGACCTTTGGACAGCAGCCATCTTGGAGACTCAATGATCAAACTGCAATTAGGAAAGTATGGTAAGCAATGACGTAAAACATCAGTGAAATTTAGGTAATGACAAAACCTTGGATGAATTTCCAGCATGATAAAAAAAATCATTGTGATTTTTGGTGAGATGGTAAATGCTTAAACTGCTTAGCGATCTAGAGGGATCAAAGAAACCATCTACATCAGAGCTTTACAACCATCCCTAAATAGAGACGATGGGCGCTGTAGAATTCCTGCAACCTATGATCCACTGCTTACTGAGTCACGTGTTCTATCTGCATAACGTGACGTCACGACTGCAGTGAATTGTTCATTCCTTGACAAAGACTGGTGCTGTTCAGTCGAAAATTTGGCTCCAATATTTGTGTTGGATATTATAGTTAAACTAGTTCAATAATGCTTAGCGATCTTTGTGTGTATGTAGAAACAATACAGTATTCTACACATATATTATACACATATTATATATTTTGTCAACTCTATATTACCATATCTTTCACTATGTGGTGGGAATCTAATTCAGAATATTATAGTTTTAGCATCAAGTCTACGCTTTGGTGAAAAAGCCAACGTCATAGAAAAGTTTATCTTAAGTGATCAGCACAGCGTACATGACATTTATGTCAATAGATAGAACATTGTGATAGAAGATAGAAGTGACGATGTCATGTTTTCAGCTGAATGCAAAGTCTTAAACCATACCTTAGTACTTAATTACAATCTCTTAGCTTCTACTCACGGATAAGTGAAGAGAAAGGCTGCATTCGGTAAACTGATAGCAAGTTGTAAAGTCCTCCAGTCCCTGATGAGGTACGCTATGAGTGCCAGCAGCATGAAACCGACGGCGAAGAAAATCTCGATCAGAGTCGCCGCCCATGTTCTCATGCTGGAGGCCACGAGTTCTGTACCTGGACCAAATGACAGAAAGTACATTGTCATTTGCCAAGTAATGGGGATCCACTACGCTCAAATACTTGGACGTCTCATTGTTAAAGTGTTATGATAATAATGATGATGAAGATGATGATGATTATTATCATCATCATCATCATGATAATAATATTAATTATGATTATTATACTAATTCACCTATGACAAAAGCTGGCAGGAACACAGTAGAAGTGGAGACGCCGACCAGTGCTCGGAAGACGACGAAGAACGCATAGTTGGGAGAGAAGGCCACGGCTACTCCGGAGATGAGCTGAAGGAAGATGCCGATGAACAAGGTTTTCTTCCTTCCCATCCTGAAAAAACGACAAGGAAAATGAGGTGAGAAGGTGCTATGATTGTTGTACATCTAATAGATGATCTTTATTTGCAT
Organism: Branchiostoma floridae; assembly: GCF_000003815.2. Taxonomy (NCBI): domain Eukaryota; kingdom Metazoa; phylum Chordata; class Leptocardii; order Amphioxiformes; family Branchiostomatidae; genus Branchiostoma; species Branchiostoma floridae. The sequence continues at coordinate 1,555,611 of NC_049994.1, read as the reverse complement.
GGTCTTGCCCTCATTGGCTAAATGCAGTGATTCGATAGTATTACATTAAATACTAAATACTAGATACTATTACAAGTAGTGTTACAAGTGACCAATTGGATAGACGAAACATCTGGAGCTAGGCTATCACTATATCTATTGTTTACATGTCTCTTCCCTCTTCTTAAAACAATTGTATTCGAACTCACGTAGTTTTTGTTGTACAGTGTTGTCTGTGTCTGTCATTATACACACAAATAGTTCGTCTTTGGTTAACTGTTTACATCTAGAGTCTACATGCAATTTGACAGTATTGCTTAAAGAATTACGTATACCACTGTATCAAATGTATATGTACATCTAATAAAGTAAACGATTTCACTGAGGTCGTTTTTGGTTTACTCTTCAATTGTACACGTTTACCAAAGCGCAAAATGAAGAAAAGTGTGTTGCAATTAGAATTAGTAGAATTTTTGATAGTATGTCATACATATCTGATAGTTGTCCGGAGCCGACAGCTCCAAGCAGCACCCCTACCATGAACATGGACTGGGCGAACTGGTTCAACTCATTGCTGTCACACACCAGGTCGAACTGGGCAATGGGAATTAAAACAAGGACTGTTAATAGAATTTTCATGAATCAGTGACTACTTTTTAAAGGCAAACACACGTACCTCCAACTTTCCGATCTGTCCATCTTCATCACGGAATGTCCCAGTTCTCGCAAGAGTTGTGAGAACTAGGTCGAGACTTGCGTGGATCTTCTGTCCCTTACCCCGCCCCATTACAGAGTAGATGTAATTAGGACTTGGGCGACTTCCAGCCATCGTTGCGTGAACAAGATGGACAGATAGCCATAAAAAATTGGGAGGTGCGTGTGTTTACCTTTCAAATATAGTCACTGCTTGATGAACATTTCATCAACTGTGTACATATGTGACTAATGAATCTCTTCAACAAAACAAGGAATGCTTTTGAAAAAGCTGGCAACATGGCGACACAGTCGGTATCGAAATTGTAAATGGTAAACGTCTTTTAGTGTCAGAAATAAAGGTGAATATGTGATGATCCTGGAAGAAGATCTTATTCACATCAATGAGAAAGACAAGTAATCTAGATCAAAGTTACATTTCAAAATTTTTTTTTTAATTTTGTAGAAATTCAACTTCATCTCGGTTTCTGATACGTTCATTTCCGCAAAAAAAAGCACATTGAACAATGTCGACGAAGGTTAGATATCAAGGTCACCTCTCCGAGGATGAACGGAACTGATAAAGATACGTCAGAAAGTAATTACTCAAACATCTGGATGTCCAGTTGCTTGAGTAACTAATTTCAGGAGATATTTTCCAACGTTGTAAGTCACCAAATCGCATTTGAAGGGCAAATGTAAACCTAAAATAATAACATAATACAATGTATGATGTGTAAACAATATGTGATATCGATATAACATAAGTTATTTCGGTATGATGTCATGTATAGAGAGAGTTTTGAGAAATGTTATTTTGAATGCTCATGTCATTCAACTATTTACTCTTCATACCTCAGTAAAGATGCTGCTGTGATACTGGCTCCTGTCGTACCAGTAACCATGGTTACAGGATGACGTGTTCTCGCCATCGAAGTAGCCGAGGGCCGTTTCGTTGATGGCATCGAAGGGGCATTCAGCTGTCGCCAGGCTGGTGTTTCTAACGCTATATCTGTCAATAAAAGTAGAAGAACAAACGTATGGATGATGTTATGGAAAAGTTAGGCTTTTATCTCCAGAGTTTATTGTTTTATTGTTTATTGGCTCCTTTAGCTGTCGCATGTAAATTGTTCAGATATTCTACCTGGAGTAACAAATAACATAACAGCATTACAAGTGTGAAGTGTGAAGGGGCCTGATACTGTAAAGCATTTAAGTTCGCGGGGATTTAATTTCGCGGTAGCGGGTAAAAGGACCTTTCGCGGTGGATTTAATTTCGCGCTAACAACATAGACTGCAGTCTAATACAATAATAGAAAAATGTTCGCGGTGGTTTTATGTTTAGGTGAAGTAGCCACGGCGAAAACCGCGAACATTAATCCACCGCGGACGTTTCTGCATTTACAGTACCCCGTCACATTTAAACTGAATCAAGAGGAATCAGGCTTAACCAGCCGAATGAAGTATTTGCATAAATCGTGCCATGTTTGGCGGAAATTCCAAGTAACATTCACAGGAATGTCGGGATGAGCTGGAATGCCGCCTGACTAAAAATTCTTTGTACATTCCTGAGTAACAAGGCCTGAAGGCCACTCAAGGTTACTGAGCGAACATGGGACCTCCATCAGAAGGTGGCCCTAGCCGAAGCTAGGTACTCACTTTCACCTGAGTAAAGTGAGGAAAGTCGTGTAAAGTGCCTTTCCTAAGGGCACAAGATCGGTAACACGGTAGCGTATTCGTACTGCATTCCTAAAGAAAACCTTACTGCATTCCAGATATGTGTGCCCATTCTTGTGGCCACATTCTGGCATTTCTGAAGGAGCTTGCCGTTTCGGTTCCCCATCGAATGAGATCAGAATGTGTGTAATAAGTTGGCATGCCATGGAATGCGGTTATAACCGTTACTGCAGTTGGAATACACTTATAATGCCGTTCGATATTTCTATTCAAATTCACCTCGACAGTTTTGAACATGACATTCTGGCTGCTCGGCTGAAGAACTGCCCAAGGCTATGGAGGATAGGGAAGTATGGAGAGAGAGAGAGAGTCATGTCCATCCGCGCAACTAGCTCGCCCGGATGATGATGATGAAAACATTCGGGCAGGCCACAAGGACGGGCACAAATATCTAGAATGCAGTGAGAATGTCTTAAATGCACTAAGAATATCCAGTACTTAAGAATACACAAAGAATTTTCACTGAGACGGCATCCTGGCTCATTACGCAACTCCGTGCGATTGTAGTTGAATGGATATACACAAGGTAAGACGGGCACACACTTCGTCTCCAAAACCTCTTTCCACTGAGCGGCGACGCGTGGGGCAACCATTGGGCTACTTAAACTTAAGTGTATTTTATCTGATAGATAAGTTTATTTCGGTCGATGCGCTTCGTTGACGTTGTCTTTATTACAACGGTGAAAGGGGGTCCTCAAGGACTCGACGTGTTTGCTGAAAGCAGCGGTGCAAAGTTCAAGCAGCAGTTCCATTGATTTTTCCCACACAAAAACACGTATGCATGGGTATGCATGCCACGTGTTTATCGATGAATCTTTATAGTACATTTAGTGCAATCTAGCTAAGGATCATTCTGGTCTGGTCTGTCCAAATGTTTCATCCGATATGTCTAAGGTAAAGTCATCATCATAATCATCGGTCAACGTGCTCGTAAACACACAACGGGGTTATACCGCCCCTTACGGGGTGACATACCCTTTCGCTGGCTAATTACAATACGGGGATGCGCCAGGTCTCCCGTCGTAGTAGCTATGTAACTTTTGTCTTTTCATGATCAATTGTGGCGTTAATGCGAAAGCCAAACACAACTTCAGATGCAGAGGTGTTACATGAGGTTGTTCCATGCGCGTGCTTTCACGAATTCAACAACTTCGTGACCGTTGACTACAAATTAAGGAACCCTTGTTCATTCGAACGCCGTAATCAACCAACTGAATATGATGCTAACAACACAAACCTCCTACAGTCAGATAGTTTCCATACTCTGGTTTCCTGGTCTTGTTCCCAGGGTATGGAGTAGTTGAGCGCACAGCTGTAGTTCTCCGTCCCAGGCTCGGCGTGACGTATCTCCGGGACGGCACAGTGGAACGCCACCTTGGCGTCCAAAAACGTCATAGCGAGCATGTGGAAAGATACCGGCATCGCAAGTACACACGTTAGGCAGTAGATGAGTTTCTGGTACTTTCCAAAAGCCCCGAGATACTCGAGAGCGCCGTCAAAGTCGACCATTCTGGAGAGACTTGTAGAAGTTGTAGAGAGGCTGTGTGTAAAAGTCCTGGCATGTTTACTTTAAGGGCATGAACTTTGTACTCATTACGTAATGACCTGAGGAATTATCTGACCTGGTAAACACTAGCTTTTCTATAGGTAGCTAACCAAGTGTATTGATATACTGACTTTGATATACTTGAACTTGTACTTCAGATATCTTAAGTAGGAACGATTGTGAAAGCCCCTTTATATTATGAAGTGCCTTTACGTGCCGTTACATGCTAATGAGCATAACGACCAAGGCTTCAAACATGTGACTTCTATGAAGCTATAACTTTTAATATAAGTCTCTGTATGATATTTCACATATTTTAAACTCTACATATACCAGTTAGAGATTGCCTTGACTTTTGTTATCCATACCCAGTAGGTGAGCATCAACTCTAGCATCGGGGAATTTTTATGCACTGAAGTTCAAACGTCTCCAGAGCAATAATTCATTTATTGGATACATGGTCATAAAAGGTGTGAATTTTAACATAAAGCCAAATGGATAAGCGTAATTCATCTATGAAACCTATGGTAGCCAATGACGAAATACACAGAATGGAAGCTGTTTAGAAGATACTTGTCTTTATTCTAAACTAAAACACTTGTAGAACCCAACTGTGGAAGTGGTTTATTCTTTGGGAAAACAAAAACAAGGAAGTTGTCCGGCTCACAATTGAGCTGTGGAGAAAACCTATAATAGAACCAAGTATACTCCACCTCTTATTTGCGTAGTAGTAAGAGGGTGAAGATACTCGACATCTGTCACAGATTTGGATACTTGGCTATTTGTATTAATGGAATAAAAGTGATTGGACTGCTATAAATAGGTTTGGATACCGGTGTGACAGCGATCTCGCCCCCCCGGCGATCTCGCCCCCCCGGGGGGCGAGATCACTAGCGCTTTCGCCCCCCTTTTCTAGCGTTCCCCCCCCCCCCCCC
>NC_049994.1:1539205-1549498 GCF_000003815.2 Branchiostoma floridae | reverse complement strand
GACTCAGTGCTATCCTGAAAAGATGCTGTTCAAAGCACTAACAAAAACACACGTGAATAATAGTTCTCATTATAAACACTATCTACGCGCAAGTGATATAGCTGTTGCTAAATGCTACACAAACACTGGTAAAGTACCTGTCTTAAGAAACACGGGTAAATGCATCAGTTCCTAAATACTAGAAAAAACAGTCATGTTGGAGGTGAAGATATCCCTTGGTCAGGTGCATATACCAAAATGTGCGTTATTCTAATTAATACCTAATATTTGCATAATTAATAAGACATTACATAGTTCTTTTGTGGTCACTTCATTGTAGAGACTTCATATTGGAGATATATAGGTTGCTTGAGGACAGGTGAATACAATGAAATATATCTTATGTCAAGACTCAGGTATATGCAATAATGGGAATACAAGGGACCAAACCCTCCTTGTCTGAAACAAGTTCAACTATCTTATTACCATGTAATTACGTTAATATTGATACTATGAATGGAGTTATGTATCAAACTCGTGTACTTATATCATTCTGAAACTACATTTTGTGATTTATACCAATCAACTTCTAAAATGTCATGTAAACCCGTTTTTTTTTGGGGGGGGGGCGAAATCGCTAAAGGGGGGCTAGGTAGGGGGGCGAGATCACTAGCCGGGGAGGGCGAGATCGCTAGTGATTTCGCCCCGGGGGGGCGAGATCGCTAGTGATTTCGCCCCCGGGCCTTCATCGATGTAAATCATTGACTAGTTCATAGTTCTTATCCTTCAATAACAACCGTTAATTATGATGATCTGTTTCTAAAAAATACTTATATTGGATATATTGGTTTATTAGGGTTTTGAGATTTGTAAAAAGAACAAGCTTTTCGATTCAGCTTACAATTAATGCCAAGGTTAATTAGCATCAAATTAATCGGCATGGGTTGTCATAATATCATTTCATAGACATTCTAACATTATCCATCACATCACAGCATCAACAATAGAAATGGAAGACAGCGTACAGATGTTTCTATTAGTACGAACATTTCTGTTCTGCAAACGTGTATGCACCGAATTGAAAAAAATGGCACGTCGACAATAAACTTGAGTGATTGAGTGATGAACATGAGCCTTTTTTTTTAAATCCTGTGCAAAAGAAGAATGCTTCCACATCCGCATGTGAAGCAAGTTTGACCTGGGGCGTAAAAGCCATTATACACCTGATAGAATATATACGTAAATACTTAACGTTTGGGACCGCATCCATAAGCAGCGACGCCTATGCTGCAGTGCAATTTGAGCCAGGTGTTAATCTCCAAGCAAATTCTACGGTGCCATAAAATAGTATCAAAACTAGCCAAGGAGTACAGCCGGCCAAAGGGAGTCAAACTGTGCCCATTTTGGTCGGCTATACTCCTTTGATACTATCTTATGGCACCGTGGGATCTGCTTGGAGATTAGCAGGTGTAGCCCCGAAGGTGGCAGACGGTACATTGTCTAATACTTTAACGTGAATAATCATAAATGTGATCTTTTTCTTCAATTATCAAATTTACAAGGTTTAATCAGCAAGAAATCGCACATACACAACAAGAGCGCTATAATATGAATATACAATGAATATTGTCTCCGACAGCTGAACTCCAGTTCACAATGATGTCACCTCCATGTTCGGCTGCTTTGAGGTGAAACCATTTTCTGCAGTGTCAGGTGCATCATGGGAGTACGCCTGGTTTACTTTGCTCTCGGTAGCTTCGTAGTTCTTAGGACGTTTCGGTTTTTTCCTGGACAAATAGTACGCATATGCAGTGTTATAAAGTGCTATGAATAATCCAAAAAAAAGAGGATACATGTATCTTTATTGAGACACGACAAAAGTACAGCGACTTTCGTAAGGTCTACATGTATAACAGCTACTTACAGTACAACTAAACAGACATATATGGATATCCATAGGTATGAATAAGTCAACATATAGGGTCTAGCTTGTCATTTACACTATTGGTTCTAGGGTATAAACATTCGTGGATATATTTCCCTACTTGTACACAGTGTGGATTATCGCCTCCCAGAATGTAGTGGAGTTACAGAAAATTGTGTCTTCTCCAGATCGCAATCTGCACTTACCACTGCGAAGAACCAACAATAATTTGATTCAAACTACACAGTGTCTAATAAAATTAACTGTACTCACTTTCCGAAGTTCTCCCCATCCTCCAGGGTGACGGGAAGCTCTGCGCCGAGCGTCTCCGGGAGAAGCAGCGCTGCCAGGGCGGCCAGGAAGGACAGCGCCCCGAAGATGATATACGGGAGAGGACCCCACACACTCTTGGACAGCTCCACGTACGGTGAGATGATCCCGCCTACACGTGCGAACATGGACGAGGCTCCCACTCCCACATTCCTGTGGAAATGCGAGAATTTTTAGTGATATTTCCTCAAGATAACTACTATTTAAAAAAAAATCACTTGCAGTTGAGGGTAAAATGCAATCTTGATTTTGCTGATTTGCTCAGTGCTGACACTGCCAGTGTCTGTTAGTACATCTGTAAGCCATCCTGCCAAATGCAAAGATTATGAATTGAAATTGGTGGTCATGTGTTTTTGAAGACATATGAATGCAAATATCTACAACTGACGTTAGCACCACGTGATTTCAGCAAAGGGCCGTACGTGTCAGGCAACCTATGTCGCCCCCCGTCTCTGTTGGATGGTGAGCTCGAATGTACAATTATATATTTCTTTCTTCCTGAACGTAGACGGTTATGTGCACGTGGCACTTAAGACTAGTTGCTGCAGTCACGGGTTTCCCACACCACGTTCCGGAAGCTGCAATAAATTTGGGGCAATTTCCATCAGTTTTAAGTGCTGATGAAAGATCTAGTGTTCATGTTTAAATGCATCATTTCGCGATGTATGAAAAAGCCAGTGTTTAGCAACCTTAATTCTTCTGTTAGTGAACGTACCTGATCATAGTTGGATACAGTTCCGCCGTCCAAATGTAGATGAGGTTGAAGCCAGCAGTGACGCCGAACTTACCAATCATGGCCATGGTGATGGACAGAGGGTTCAGACCTGGAACAACATATTGTAAAGTAGAGCCAAGTTATTTCTAAACGTAAGTCCTACACAATGGGAATCAATTCCATACAGATAAATTTAGCAGAAGGTCAAAAGTCACCGGAAGTCAATACCACCACTTCCCTACATTTATAATCCTTATACTAAGGTTATTACCTCCATGAAAAATGGAGGTATAGGTTTGCCTGTCTGCCTGTTTGTGTTTCCAGATATTTATGGTTAACATGTCGGTAGGTATTGGAAAAACGGAGGTCAATGTCGATTTTGGAGTCGCTGGTGTTCGACCCTGGTACTGCTGCAGAATGTTTTGTGTCTTTTGACCTTGACATGCATGCTATGGTCTTGATTGTTTTGCTGGCAGATAATACAGAAGTGGTGTAGGCTTGGACCACCTAGCATCTTCCTCTGAAACTGCAGGGGCGGTTTTTTTTAAATCTTCCAAGGAGGATAACTAGACAAAGGAACTACGGATTTTCATGATATTTTTACTTACTTTCCGGTAGGAACGGTGCCGTAAGGAATGGACATACTATACAGCCCACAGCTCCGATCATCATGTAACCGGCATGTGTCTTTGGTCTGTAACAAACAGTCAAACACTTCAGTGGTCCATAATCAAATACTTCTAAAACCTAAAATTGAAAGCCCTACTATACAATGCTATATATACCAGGAAGTAAAGTTATCGTCTTTCATAAGTCAGTCATACTTCTTGGCTACTACAAGTACAAGGGCTGATTTGGCGACGTCATGACACCATTTCCAAATAAGCATATTTATATATATATATATATAAGGGGCTTTTTCATCTGGCTTTTTCACGGATGGATTTTGTTAAAATTTCTGACGAATAAGAGGGAATCGACAAGTAAGCTGGCGTATCCTAGTTACAGTTATGAAGGTCTACAACGAAAACCAAGGATGGATTCACCCAAAGCTATATTGTCGTAGAAATAACGAAGTTGGAATTTACACTGAGGAGTCAAAACGCGTCTAACTCTGACTGCCGCACACGTCTGACCAAGGAAGTCACATTCCATGACTTCTGAGCCAGGGAGTAGAATGTTGCCGCATTTTATGTCATAAGGTTATGATATTTCTTATCATAATAGATATATTGTACGTTTCTGCTCTCACAAGCTAAGTACTAGTTCTAGTAAATCAAAAGCGAGTTATCATACTACATGCAACTGCAAAGTTTACTATTCTGGTATGTACAGGTTCGACTTCTTCTCGCTTCTTAAACAGTTTCAAATGTAATGGCAGATTGTTATTACATGGTTTATCTAACTGCAATAGGTATTTGCTCAACGCTTACCTTCCAAGCGTATCTACGATATAGATAGACGTTATGTAAGCCGGTATTTCCACCACACCGCCGATGAAGAAGTTGAGGTAGTCGTCCCCTCCCAGGTTGGAGGTGTTGAGGGACAGACCGTAGTACACTAGTGTGATCACCAGCCTGAGAGAGACAACTGACATTTTCTAAATTTGCATTTAGTATGGGACAACAAGGTTTTTTGTTCACAACCAAGACACAAAGTTACAGCTGACGCCTCGGTGACCGCCAGTCACCTTCCTCAGCCGGGCAATTTTAACTAGTTCAGATTGCACTGCAGCTATAGGTGTCGCTCCTTACCTATGCAGTCCCGAACATAAATCATTTATATATGTAAATCAATAGTGAATGCGGTGTTTACAATGGGGCTCAAACGTTAAGGACCCTATTTTACATTGCGCTGAGAAGGGCGAAGTATAGATTTGACATTCGCAAGTCAGTAAAATAATCATTTTTTACCGTTGAATGTCCAAATCTTTGTAATTTAGCCCTTACCAGTTGAAGAAAATCAGCACAGATTTTTTGGCCATGTTGGGTGTCCGCACCAGGTCGATGATCGTATGAGTCCTCTCATCTTTCGGCTGCAGAAAGAAAAATCAAATACAATGACTAGATTGAAGCTGATATCAATTTCCCTTGCGGTCCATCTGACATGTGACGCAAGGGTTATTTTCGTGGCCTCAATCATACATAATTGCCTTGAATGGAAATGATCGCGCCCTGAATGCCACATCCTCAGTTTCGGTGACTTATTTGGAAACCAATGTCCAATGATAGATTCATCAAAAAGATAATTTGCTGAGACTAGTTTGTCTCTACTTCGCACCCATTCGCGACAATTGGCCAATCGCGATTTTTTTTTTTTAATTTTCAGAAAATTCCATTTCAGGCGACCGCTTGCCCGACTGTGTACGACAGATTGTTGACCATTTGGCGTCGGTTGGTGACTGTTATTCGCAAATGGTGTTGCCAACAGGCGTCGCCCTGAGAAATGCTCGCTGTTGGCAATACGTACGAACTATTAAAGTGACACATACATATTGCCTATCATATACATTACATTGCTTCCTGCCGGTTCGTTACCACTGAATATTGTCCCTTCAAATTTGTTTGTTTATCGAGTCTGCTACCATTACAAGGTACAGTCACTTGTAGCAAAGATGTATCACGTTGTTAACTTGTCTATGAACGTACCTCGTTGTCCTCGACTTTAACCTCGACTTTCTTGGTTGTGAAAACCTCATCTGGCAGTGTGACCCCATTGACCTTGGCGGCTGTCCGCATAATGGCGGCCACTTCCTCGTCACGACCTTTGGACAGCAGCCATCTTGGAGACTCAATGATCAGGCTGCAATTGAAGTAACAACAAGGATGGCGCCATCGTTACGGACCAGACAACAATACTTCACAAGGGTGGATACAAAACCGGTTTTTCTTAGTGGACAGGTCCAGAAAAAATGGACCTGAAAAAAATCGGTGGACCGGATGTTGAACCGGATGTTGGACCTATTGGAAAATGAACTGATTATATGATCAGGCATTCACACGTTTGGGGGCTTATCGGTCGAAGAAAATAACACAAGCGAAGTACAGTTAAGTCTACAGTCATTTCTACCAAATTGTACAGAGGCAGTTAGATTTTAGAACGCCAGTGGGAGTCGAATACTCCACAAAACAGATTTCTTCTGTACATGTACTGAATCAGGTCCAGGTCCAGGTCCGGAACTAGACCTGAACCTCTGGACCTGAACCGGACCTGGACCTGAATTTTCTGTACTGGTACCCACCCCTACTACACAAGTTTAACAGAAATATGGGACCCACTATGAAACAAAGTTGTGCTAACAGACGCAGTCCCAAACGAAAAGTATTTGAAGTATTGAAGTAAATAAGCAGTAATTATGATGTACTTGCTCGTGTACAAAGAACATTGCTACCCAGTAACTTACCAACCTGAGGAAACTTTTCATGGAATAATAAATTATGATATTTCTACACAAGGGATGGAGGTATATTGAAGTCATAACTTTGTCAAAATGATAGATTGAAGCGCAAAGAAAACAGGTCACCAAATCAACTTCTACATCTATCTCTACATTTGCCAAAAAGCAGTTACTCAAGCAACTGGATATGGTTTTGACTCAATGATCAAGCTGCAATTGATGGAACTCGTGTACCGTAAGTCATATCCAGTTGCTTGAGTAACTGCTTTTTGCATATCTTATTACCTGGATGTCTAATCTTTATCGATATATCTCTACATTTGTTTTCAAATACTGAACATTGAATATGATATTTGAACTGATTTCTACTCACGGATAAGCAAAGATAAAGACTGCATTCGGTAAACTGATGACAAGTTGTAAAGTCCTCCAGTCCCTGATGAGGTACGCCAGGAGAGCCAGGAGCATAAAACCGATGGAGAAGAAGATCTGTATGAGAGTTCCTGCCCATGTTCTCATGCTGGGAGCCACGAGTTCTGTACCTGTGCATAAAGAGAGAATTGTCACTGGGCCGTCAAATACTTTGATCTCAACAGTTTCATCAGGTTGGTTCATCACTGGATAACAGGGTTCTTTGTACACAACCAAATATTCATTCAGGACCGATTTTTTGTGACCGCCTGTCACCTAAATCATGGCAGTTCTGGCTGGTTCTGTTAGACACTACAGGTAGGTGTCGCTTCTATAGATGGTATCTCACTGTACTTGCGTCACGCTTTCGTCACTGCTGGGTTCGAGAGATACTCAAAGATAAAGAACGAATTTTCTTCCTTTCGGGTATTTTGTCGTCTTCTAAGTCATACGTATTACGCAATATCTGAATTACAAAAAATCGTAGAAAATATCAAAACAGTGACCCAGTGAACGAACCCCGCAGTGACGCAAGCAAGTGCAGTGAGATACCACCTTAACAGATGCGGCCCTAAACGCAAAGTATTTACGCATCTGTTTGGGACAACAAAAGCTTGTAGTGCGTAACTGAACAAGTCAGAATTGAGGATAGTGACAAACGGTCACCAAAACGTTCGTCTTGAATAACAACTTGCTTCTGTACTAAGAACCTTGTTGCCCATTGCTCTGACCACTATTCTGACCGCATGGGGTCCACACGGACCCATTTTGTTTTGCTAATAAACATATTTACTATATATGTTCTGTTTCATAAATCAATGGTGAATATTTGCCTTGTTTTGGTGCAAACAATTGATGCTCACCATCATCATAACTTATGCAGAAAATGAGGAGAACCCGCATGTTGCCATCCACTTAATACTCCCCTTAGTTTAACAATCCTAACAATAACAATACTGTCGATGTTGAAAGTTCACCTGTGTTGGTAAAAGTCATTATTGAACTAGTTAAACTGTAATTTCCAACACAAAAATTGAACTAGAGGGATCAAAGAAGTCATCTACATCAGAGCTTTACAACCATCCCTGAATAGAGACGATGGGCGCCATAGACTTCCTGCAACCTATGATCCACTGCTTACTGAGTCACGTGTTCTATCTGCATAACGTGACGTCATGGCAGCAGTGGATTGTTCATTCCTTGACAAAGGCTGGTGCTGTTAAGTCAAAAATTTGGGTGAGTCCAATTTTTGTGTTGGAAATTACAGTTTAACTAGTTCAATAACACTGTCGATGCTTTCCTACCTATGACAAAGCCTGGGAGGAACACAGCAGACGTTGTTGCACCGACAAGAGCTCGGAACACGACGAAGAATGTGTAATTCGGGGAAAACGCAACAGCGACGCCAAAACCCAACTGGAGGAACAGGCCGATGAAGAGGGTTTTCTTCCTGCCAATCCTAAAGATCAATGTATCGATAGGATAAAACAAAATTAATAAATAAAGACCTTTATTGTATATACCTACAAGAAAAGAATGAAAAAAGAAATGAACAGAGACGAGGGGGATACAAGCTGAGCCATATTTGGTACGGCATTCTTGCTGCATGCAGCGCCACCTACATCGGCTATAAGTATCAGCAAGAAGTAGTTTCCAGTCATTCTACCCTGATGATGGTGTCTGATAGACATCAAAACGTTGGAAGTAAGTACTCCCTGGTTGTGCCTAAAGAGCCTTACTATAAGAAAAGAATAGTTTACACACACAGTAAGGAAAGGAAATAAGATTCACAAAGTAACGTCTAGACGGAATACGAGAAGGCAAAAGTGCAAACTACATTAAGTATGAAATATGAACTACTGAATTCTCAAAATCATTTCCAAATTATATGAGAATATGTTTCCTGGCTGAAAAGGTTCATTATATGTGCTAGTAACTCAATATAAATGATATTGGAAAATCCTTAACATATATTTTTTTATTAGAAACGTTAATATTTATAGTTGTATGACTCACATGTCTGATAGTTGTCCAAAACCCACAGCTCCAAGCAGCACCCCTACCATGTACATGGACTGGGCGAACTGGTTCAGCTCATTGCTGTCACAAACCAGGTCAAACTGGATAGTAAAGTAAACAAACACATGCATACGTGAATTGTTTTCGTAAGTTAATAAGTCACTGAATGGCAATCTTAAAATCCTTTGTATACAAGAAATTGATTCATTCATCCGGCATAACCTTCGTCAGAGCATTTGTGACTGGTTCGTCGCACTCTAAAAGAAGACAATTCTTGCTCTATCAGTATTGTTATTTGACGACATTTATATATATATATTATTATTGTTATTGGGTGTGGGCCGACTAATCTCTCTTTGCAGCCAGGCCCAGGGGCTGAATTGCGAGAAGCTTACAACATTGGGGCTAGATCACAAGGGTCTGGAGCGAGCTACCCTAACCGAAATGTTAGGGACTCATTTCCACTGCAGTGAGAAAAGTAGTGTAAAGTGCCTTTGCCAAAGACACAAGATCGGTGACAATACACTTCTTTATGTTTGGGACTGCATTGACTATCTGTGTATATGTATAAAAACTTAACGTTTGGGACCGCATCTGTAAGAAGCGACACCTATGCTGCAGTGTAAGGAGAACCAGTCAGAACTGGCCCGATGAATGTGACTGCCTGTCACCGAAACGTTGACTAGTAGTGTACAAAATATTCTGTCATCAAGCAATATATCTTCAGCAAGAATGATGGAATGCAATAAAACATTGACCACCCAATCCCAAAACGTTAAATTGAAATAACAGTCCTCCTCAGTTAGGTCACATTTCCAAACCGGGGCCCGGCCGGGCAGCTTTCAGGAGCGAAAAGAATTATATAAAAACATCAAAATATACAAGATGTCAAAATAAGATTCATAGGCACGATACGTGCATATTTCTAGGTATACATTTTAACTTTTCGTTCCTCAAAACATCCCGGCCAGACCCCGGTTTAGAAATGTGGCCTAAGCCTTACACTACCATCTTATAGGTTTAAGACCTAGTGCTAACTTGTCACAGTTATGTTTGTTTATGCATAAACCTATTATATCCATGCCCGAAAATCAATGCGCACATGACAGCGTAACTATATAACGTTGTAATTAATCTTCAAACAGAAACAATCACCTGGTGACATGTGTTTAAACACAGGCCGTTTAGAATGTTTACGTTTGCACCGTGGCTACTCCAGGTGCCAAACAAGAGTAGAGGGGTCGAAATGTCCTTAACCCCCACTAACTGCGCCAGCTTTGCCCCCTGTATTCTTCTTTCCACCCGCAATAATATCAGCTTTGTCCTCGCGCTTCCTCTAGCTCATTGTCTTTTTACACGAAAATTGTGCATAAGGCCACAGCAATTAAAGTTTATGGATGACATCCTCTTCAGACTACAAAAATAGTAAAGTAGGGCGAAAAAAACAAGATGGGTACAAAAAAAGAACAAGATGGCTAAATTTTCAAAGCAAACACCATAAACGTTCTAACAAGATTC
>NC_049994.1:1501265-1539105 GCF_000003815.2 Branchiostoma floridae | reverse complement strand
GTTGGTGTCAGATAAAGAACTGCATACAAGCATTTTTTTCCTCTGTCGTATGTTGAAAAACAAGAAGTTACAATTGTAAATATATGTCCAAAGGCTAATTACATGTATATGTTACTGTGACAGAGAGATGATAATGATTCAAGTTACGACATTAAGAAATACATGGGCTTCCTACGCTATGCTACTTTCTGAAATATACATCCGAGATGAATCTAACCAGTTCTGCTATGATATGTCGATTCATTGATTGTGGCAGTATAATCGTTGTTTTGTTTTTCGTTCTCAGGAAATGTGGGAGAGTTAGAAAACGAGAGGTGATTTCTGAGCCTCGACGACTGGTAAAGTTCACAACTCAAATTTAGGGGCAGTATTATTACGTTTGACTGTCTTTAAAAGTCGTTTGTATATGTCTACTAAATTTAAAATCATTGTGATCATTAATTTTTGGTGACATCCTGTTACGTTGGGTAAGAGACAAGGAAGAAAGCATGGACGTTTGTGCAGGTCAACTTACTCTGCTAAAAGTCAGATATTGCCTTCTTTCCAGAAGCGAATCCCTATCAAACGTTTGATAATGTCAATTTATTTTCTAACTTCACTCCGGTGGAAATGAGTACCCAATTTCTGCTTGGGACGTCCCTTAGATAGGACGTTAAACTGAAGTTCCCTTGTTTGAGGAGAGCCACAACTCGAGCTTATCTGTTCAGTACAACCCTGGTGTGTTACGAACTTAGGGGGTTTGCCGTGTCTGCAATACAAACAATACAAACACAATAGCAAACAAACAACTTTACTTACCTCAGTGAAGATGCTGCTGTGATACTGGCTCCTGTCGTACCAGTAACCATGGTTACAGGATGACGTGTTCACGCCATCGAAGTAGCCAAGAGTTGTCGCATTGACGGCATCAAACGGACAGTCGATTGCTGCCAGGCTCTCGTTCGTGACGTCATATCTACAACAGAGAACATGATGTAGTATGGCTGACTTGCAAGTACTGTATGTAAAATATTAAGCTAGACAATAAATATTATTCCAAAATCATCTTACGTAAGGATATCATCAACATGAACAATCCTTACAAAATATGCATGATATAAATTAATTTCAGTTCATTCACTGCAGTGAGGTGACAACAATATTTCCACAAAGTCCAGCATAACAGATTGAACCTCGTCGATCTGAAGACCTGTATCCTACATGAGTAATGTCCTAATGTCCTATGTATGATATGAAATACCATCTATACGTCTATGGTACATCCAGGTAATAAGATACGATAAGATAACAGTTACTCATCAACTGGATATGTTTTGGAAACGGCCTTATACAATTATGTGCAAAAAATATGATCGTAACATATCATAACATATAGGTTGAAAGTTTTAAAATGACGATGCTTAAGATTCGGATAGTATTTGTTGCTAGACTTTTTTGATTGTTCAAATTCGTTGTATTTTTTTACTTGCTTCACAGAAACAAGGACGATGTGGCACTACACTCAAACTTATGACTTATTTCAACAGCGCTGCAACGAATGATAAGCTTGATAAGGTAAAGGCTTTCCGAGACCATGGGAGTAGTGGGTTGTTGTTTTTTTTACTGTGTGTTGGGGTAATGTCTCCTTCTTTATTGCCTCCACGAAATATTCATGGAGGCAATATTTTCACTATGTGTGTCTGTGAACAAGATAGCTCAAACAAAATACTGATGATACAAACTGGGGATACATTTGCATAATTAATGAGAATATTCTATCATAGCAGTTTTTCAATGTATCTCTTGTCTCGGACGTGATATGGTCTAGACATTTGGGTGGTAGACAGCTTTCAGCATCATGGCAAAGTGGGGCATGTTTCATTCCCCTAACATTCAATTTTGGAACTGCAGGGGCGTTTTTGTAATACATTCTAAAGAGGATAACTGCAGATAGGAACGACGGATTTCTATCATTTTAGGCATGCAAGTAGCTTAGGCAAATGTGTTCATGATGATATACATGCTATGCAATTTGTATAATTAATTAGGAAGTCGTATAATCCCATTAAACTGGACTTAATAAATGTAGCACATGCAATTTAGATAGGTGGAATATAAGAAGACACCAAATATGCAAATGAGGAACTGATTTGCGTCACA
The DNA here is from genome assembly GCF_000003815.2 of Branchiostoma floridae. Classification (NCBI taxonomy): domain Eukaryota; kingdom Metazoa; phylum Chordata; class Leptocardii; order Amphioxiformes; family Branchiostomatidae; genus Branchiostoma; species Branchiostoma floridae. Next base: position 1,536,966 of record NC_049994.1, on the reverse strand, counting down.
AACCTATGAAAAAAAAACCGTTTTGTTCAAACCTATGCCAAAATGGCAAAACAAATTAAAACAAGATGAATTATGAAAACTTTATACTTGTGATATGTCCAAGTTTGCCCATCACCATGTATAGATTATGAAAGTATGCTATTTGCATAAAATCTACGAAAAAATCTCTTAATATTTCATAGTTCTAGTTTACAGAATAAAGAGACCAATCTTACAGAACCTTTGCTTTATTTCCACCGACGTTTCGGTGACCGTCTGTCACCTTCTTCGGGGCAATTCTAACTGGTTCACATTGTACTGTAGCGATAGGTGTCCTTGCTTTACAGATGTGGCATTTACGTATGGAAGGAAGGTGGCAGACGGTCAGAGAAACGCCGCGGGGAGTAAAGCAAAGGTTGTATAAAACGATTCAGTGACGTATCGACCTGATGACACTATTCACGGACCTTTATTTACACTGCATACACATGTACTTCAACTTGTCACGGCTGCCTAGCTGAGTAAACACATGATTGACGTGTACTTCTATATGTTAAGTCACACGTCCTGCTCTGGTGCGTGCAGGAAGGTCAAGTAGCCATGTTCTACAAACAACTTACATCACTTGATCACTGCATGTGCTGGGCTACTTATTTGTTTGTATTGTATACTCGTTTTTTTGTATCGACTCTCCATTGTCGATGCCATCAGGCTTAGAAGACTAAGGTGGTTCGGACATGTAGTAAGAAGACCACCAAATACATTAGTCCACAAAGCATACTATGAAGATTTCCAAAAGCCAAGTCCATGGGACCCCCGGAAGCCCTGGAGGGATAAAGTTGCAAAGGACATTGAACAGAGTATCAAGTTCGCGGAGACAAGTGCAGAGACCGTGCAACCTGGAGAGTTCTAGCGGAGAGGAGCAAGGGGCCAGTCCTTGGCCTAGGCACTTATGCAGGCAGGCATACCCAGTAAACCACCGATGGTGTGTGTACTGATCAGTGCAAGCTGCATATCCAGACTGATCCATTCACACCGGTCGGAAAGGACTCAATAATTATTTTCGATAAGTGTAGTGGGTTCTCTAACGTGCCCGAGGTGTGGCTCTCCACAAAGATGGGACCTCTTGCCGAGAAACGTCCCTAACCGACGATAGGTACTCATCTTAACCTGAGTGAAGTGAGGAAATTCGTGTGAAGTGTCTGTCCCAAATGCACAAGGTCGTCTCCAAGTCAGGAAGGTCAAATCAGGATCTAAACACCCTAACAGTTACTTCAAGACGTCGCCTCTATATTTCTTCAATACGGACCTCAGCAAAGGTCGGACCCATTAGGCCATACATATTTTTGTCTTTTTGAAGCCAACATTGCTAGGGTGGCAACGTTTCCACCAATCAGGACGATGGTATATATTGATTCGAGGAGATAAAGAGCAATTACGACATTAATGATTGGCTGGCCAATGTGACTATGCATTGTCCTCAACCAGGGCTAAATCATACGGCAGTCATCTTTGTGATGCAACACAAGCATGTGTAAAAAGAACAGCTACACAGATTTCACCATCGTCAACAACAAATCTTGAAGTCAGACGAAACACAAAAGGAACATTGAGACAGCTTTAGATTTTGGGTCAACTTTCGTCTGAGGTCAAAAGTTCGAGGGGCGTGTAACAAATGTTTGCAGGCGTCTCCCCGTTTACAAAGCGGCGGGTCAAACGTTGGACTATCTTATCAGGGACATGGAGAGGTGCAGAAGGGGGTCACTGGGAGGAGTTATCGATTATTTTTCACAACATAATGTATAAAAAAATGATGACGACCCATCAACCCCTTGTTGAGTTATTCTCAAGTTAACCGTGAGATTTCCACCTTTCAGGATGCTTTTTTGACTCAATTGGTAACTGTTAGTTACCTTGCAGTAGAGCTCGCGGTTCCTTGCATTCGTATTTAGGGACGGGCGTAAAATATAAGACAGAAAACACGCCAGAGCAGTTATATGACCGAGGAGTATTATCTAACTTCTTTGGTGTGTTTTCTGTCTTATTTGGGCAATTTCTACTACTACACAGCGACCTGTGGAGCCTGATAGCGACTAACCACGCATCTCCTTCGTCATTAACTACCCATCATTTTTGGAATTCATAGCTTGATTGGTCGTATCAAAATTAGGAACCAAACTTCATTTTGCAGTGTTCACGTTAATGTCTTAGCAGAACACTTGATGTCATGTACCGCCGAACATGTTCACAGACGACCAGAAAGCCACTTTCCTCTTAAAACAGGCTCCTTAAAAGCACAGAACCCACAAATGGTAGAAAAAGTGGGGCTTTTCGTCTTCCTCTGGTTCCAAAAAGAAGGCAAACCCAACCTGTTTAGAAATAGCCAACACAAGTATTCGAGTAGTTTTCAATCTGCAATAATATTTATCACTATCCATTGTCACATGTACGTTCCCTCTGTTTCTATCATATAATTGCAATTAGCCCCGAAGCATATGAACTTGCAAATAACTTTTTCCAATATATAATGCGCTATTTGTTATGTTGTTGATATTAGCTGTACCAACGCAGGTTGTTTCAGATGATCCATTTTCTAGACGTCCGACTATAATGGTTGAGATTTGCGTGCACCATGGTAAAAACCCGTACCTTTCTCGTAGAAGCTTTCTGGTATTCTCGGCCGGCACACCGTTAATTTTGATACACTATCTGACAATACTAAACAAGTTCGATGTGCGCAATAGTTTACTTTACTCTTCTCGTGTCACTTGTGAAATTATTATAAAGGCACATAACTATACATTCTGTGTACCCGTCTTTATATGCATTCTTTTCTGAACTGTCCTCGCATTCGCTATTATCCAAAGGCTTATTTTGTTAATATTTTATTTTCCAAGAGGATACGCGTTACATAAATTGAGTCTAGTCGCCATTTCTCTCACCCATTTTGGGGTTTGATGTTTTGTGAGTAAGAAAAAAAAAAACAGTGTCTACCTGTCACATCCCGAAAACTGCCAGTCTTTTGTTTCTTGGTCTTGTTCCCAGGGTATGGAGTAGTTGAGCGCACAGCTGTAGTTCTCCGTCCCAGGCTCGGCGTGACGTATCTCCGGGACGGCACAGTGGAACGCCACCTTGGCGTCCAAAAACGTCATCGCAAGCATGTGGAAAGATACCGGCAACGTCAGAACACATGTTAGACAGTAGATGAGTTTCTGGTACTTGCCAAAAGCCCCGAGGTACTCCAGAGCGCCGTCAAAGTCGACCATTTTGTTACTAGTCCTGTCGACCGCTTGTTCCAGATAAGCTAAGTAAAGTTGCGGCCGGGGGTTGCGTCAACAGAGCCCGAACTTTGGACTGTTGCGCGTGATGTTTGCAGACCGTTTGAAACTTCTGTGCAAGGAGCTATAGGGCGTCCTCTGTATATTTCTTTACTTAAGGGTGTGGTTACTCACTTTGAAAATATAAGACAAAAAAGGGAAGACTTAAGCAATGCCCTTGACCTTATAAGCAGCTCATTGTTGATTTCAATATGACCACACCCTTGGAAGTCTGTCAGGAGCAAAGACCAGGATAAAGGAGTTTAATATTTCCCTGACCCAATTTTAGACTGAAACTGTGCATATATTACAATACCTATATCTATACAACACATGCACATGCATAGACTCAACCTCGTAGCTTACTATTCAGTCAATCGGGACCCGCATTTAATTTTGGTGTCTTGAGTTACTGATAACAGTTAAGTGCCTGTACATTTGTGCTTGGAAACATAGTAAATTTGTAACATTTGAGAGTGTACAGCTTGGCGTATGTAACGTACAGACATAATTTGCTTGTTTGTTTGTTTATGATTACATAAACATTGATTAACACATTCCCGACAAAAGATTTCCGGATCTTTTTTTTTTTTTTTACATTTTTCCATACTAGAAGTTGCATGTCACTGTTCCCGTCATGATGACTATACAAATCTGTTTGGTGAACGGTGGAATGTTGTGACGTCACAGCACCATTCTAAAGCGGGTACAGTAGAAGCCGCTTAATTGCACACCTCATTTGCCAGTGCATTTCGTGCAATTATCCGAATGGTGCAACAAAGTTATTAAGCAGGACCGCACCACCGTGGGATTTGGGGATGTCATGCAATTAACTGGCTTGTACTGTTTCTCACTGGGCATGTTTCCGAAAGACATGCGTCAACAGCCGCCAAACAACGCCAATTTTAGTATGAATTATTTGAAGAACCTAAAAAACATCATAGTTAGCAAAATAGTGAAAATATGCGCGGACTAGACGCCTCATAATCATCATTTCTCATCCTCTGAGGTGCAGCAACTAGACGTCTATAGACCCCAAATAGGCATCGATAGTCCCCCAATAGGCACCACAATCATGATATATTGTAATCTTAATCGTAATATGTCAGTTCTAAGGCTGGTTTGTCCTGATAAATCTATAAGTCTGTTCGTTTTCGTCATTTTTGTAAACTGTAATTGTATTTCAAGGTTATACGCATATTGATTATATGATGATTATATTTGATAATATGCTGTGTCAAGTATCATAAGTGAACATCTTTTAATTACTGCAAATCTCTTTTTGACGCATTTAATGATTCTACACTTTTTCATCCAATGACAACACTGCAATTTGCAATTTCGGGGCATAACTGCAAAGTGTCATGTCTCTTATCAATATCTGCTAAATCTGAAATCTATTTGGTCATTGCTTTCCTATCGTAGTTCATTTGGAAATCAGAAAACGGGAGGAAAACAAGAGAGAAATGTGATCAGAGCTGTGTGGTCTTGCCTCTCGAGCTCTGAATCTACTAAATAATGTTAAAATGTTTGATGAGGATTTCTTCTTGAAATAAGTATATCTGATTTTCAACAGAGCATTTTGATCCACACACATCCGGTCACTGCTCAATTGTCCAGGATTTCTTCCTATCTCTCTCCCCTAGCGTTACTGGGCGTGTCGTCCGGAAAGTAATAAACATAATGATTTGACTTTTGAAAGACATTCGTAAAAGGCTTTAAACTTTAAAATAATGCCCCTAAATTTGAGTTATGCATCTCATTTATGGGTGACGCCACGGAATTATCAATCACCACTTGTAGGTATATACTAGTACATGCACTAACAAATCGTCACCATATGTTTGGCACGTTTACGTTGTATAGTTTTTGATCGTTGTAGATATGCACATTTTGTAGGAAGATGAATAAAGCCCGTGAAAAAAACTGTGCTCATGATGACTCGCCAAAGCACGCCATGTTGAGTCACCGTTACAGTCGTATTCAACGCTACATGTACACACATGATGATGTCACCAATGACACGATGATACAACAGTTCCTGATTATAGGTATATAACATACTGTTGTACAGCATATACACCCTTCTGATGTTACTAGACATCGGATCGTACAAATTATTATTCTAGTTCTCTTTTCCACATTTTATTGACAAGTCATAGATTACAGAGCATTCAAAGATATTCACCTACTCACTTGTATCACCATAGGACATACGGCTAAATATAAACAACTAAAAACAATCATTATAAAATATTTACACTGGCATTTCCTTATCATTTTACACACTAGTCTACCTTTACTCAGTCATCTAGCCATATGCAATACTACTTGTATATACTATAACACATTTACATATTGTTGCAGGGGCCATTCCCACTGGCTTTTTGGCTAGGGTTTGCTCCCTATGACTTTTTACAGGGGTGTTTTATCCCCCTTGGATTTTCTGTGCTAGGGTTTCTTCCCTAGGACTTCTGTGCAGGGGTGTCATCCCTGGGTTTCTGTGCAGGGTTTTCCTTCCCTGGTTTCAATTTTACACATATCACTTGCGTCACTGTTGCGCTTCGTTGATGTGTACATCATGCGTGTTAAGCGTGTTAGCAGTTATTAGTCTGTGACCAGACCCTCTGGTCGACAGACTTTTAGTTTTGTCACGTTTACGCGCGTTCGCAGCTGTATCTGTATGTTCCCGTTGTCTGAATTCTATGTGGTTTGGCAGGTCCTTTGTACTGAGGTTGACGATGATGCACGTGAACTTTTTTTTGCGGCAGGTGGTTTTATTATGGATTTTATAAAAATAACACCCCTACAATTTGTTCGTCTTGCGGTGTTTTGGTCCAGATCCTCTGTATGTGGGTCATGGTGTCATTGGAATTTGTCAAGCAGATGCGTGGTGTTACCTGATCGTCAAAGTTATTCGCGTTCGCATCGGTATCTGCATGTTCCCGTTGTCGCATACGTACGTTGTTTGGCAGGTCATCTGCACTGAGGTTGACGATGATGAACTTTGTTTTTTTTTTGGTTGTTTTTGCGGCAGTTGGTTTTATTAGGGACGCAATAAAAATAACACCCCTACAAAATGTTCATCTTTCGGTGTATTAGTCCAGATCCCCTGTATATGGGTCATGCTGTAATTGAGATATTGCAAGCAGATGCGTGATGTTCTCTGGTCGTCAATGTAACGCGCGTTCGCATCTATATCTGCATGTTCCCGTTGTCGCATACGTTTGTGGTTTGGCAGGTTCTCTACACATAGTTGGACGATGATGCAAGGTGTTTTATTTTTTCGGCAGCTGTTTTTATTATGTATGTAATAATTTCAGAAATCACCCCTGCAAATTGTACGTTTCACAGTGTATTGGCCCATGTCTGCATATGGTGCCCGTTGAGGTAATTGGGTATAGTTAAGCAGATGCGCGATATGTGCAAGAATTTTACGCGCGTTTGCTTTCTACCTCTTATTCAACAAGTTAAATTTTATCCGTACTACTTTATGTACCAGCATCATGGACCCCGGGATTCACCCATTAACACTGTGTCATGCTACCTTATGGCTTCACACTAGTTAAAAACTTATCGCACAGTTCATCATCAACAGCTGTGTGTTATCGTATGTGGGACATGGGAACCGACATCTAATGTTCCACTAATGACCCTGTCAATCAAATACCTCCTGTCGCCGTTTGCAATGAAGCGTGTAAGAATTCTCGTCCCAAATGAAGTTTAGCCATATTATATTCCCGGACTTCGACTAAGAAACATCAAGGTCCTATTCCGTGCTTCATACTTATTACGTCCATAACAGAAACATGTTAATACTTGGTGCGTTTGTCAGTCTGCCTGTCGGTCTTGTAGGTGTGTCTGTGTGTGAATGTGCCTGTGTATTAGAGTAGACCATCCGGTAACTTATCGTCACCATATCTTTTTGACTTTGGCCACATGTTATCTCACAATCCATACCTGTTTAGTAAGATTCACATGACACAGAAATATTAGGCAACTTTAGATACAACGATATATCTAACACCATGAAAAGAATCATATAGGATATAAGCACAACGTCACACACCAAAGAAGACAAAACAACCAACATATACCAGACCGACGTCACAGACTATGTTACCTACGGTCACTTGTTAGGATTGGCTTTCGTCACAGTAAACAGACTAGTACTGATTTGAATGTTACCTAACTAGTAGGCAGGGTGTGCATAAAGTGAATTGAACAATCCAAAGAGCAATCATTGACATTAAATGCATAGTGTACTGCATTTTTGACTCTGGCATCATCTTTATGTTGTTCCAGTCTCTCGACATTCTATCTTCTAGTCTCTGCAACGTTTTCAAATGCAAAACATCTACTCTAAGCATTACACAACATCGGTCTGTAACGTGATACAGCACTGCCATTCTTTGAGAATGTTTGATAAGGCATTACAACTGTTTGACTTTAAAGAATCTCGACTAAATCTGAACACGTTATTCTAATATTTCAACAATTATTAGATGTCCAGATCTAAAGCTAAGGGCACAACCCGCCTTACGTACAAATACTGTCTACGTGCCAAAACGTGGGCAATCTTTTGGGGTCCGTAAGTGGTAACTCCGTACGAACTTGTAGGGAATCCGACGGATTTTGGAGCACGCAGACACGCCGTAGAACTTTACGTGCAGGCAAAACTTTGTGTGCCATCAGGCTGTGAATTCGCTCCCCGTACGTGCCAGTACGGGCGACGCGCCTGCCCTGTACAGCCTGAACGTGTTCAGAAGTACGTGGCGGACGTGGCCTCCCCAAAAAGCGTACGGACAAATTGCAAGTACGGCGGGCTGTGCCCTTAGCTTTAAGGTGGGGTCACACCTGCGTATATTTTCTAGCCGCATGAGCGACCGTATAACGAATGCACACATAGATCACGATTTAGTACCGTGCGTTCTGCGATCGGGTTGCGCATACTACGCGTACTGATAGCGTGATCGACGCACACTCCAGATTTGGAATAAATACGAAGGTGCATCTGAGTCCAGACAAAAAAAATCAAAATATCAAGATGGCAGATCCAGGCCAGGACCGACGAATTTGTACCGGGGGCATGCAGAGATGGTCACAACTTGCAGGACACAATGAATGTAACTGGTCCCAACAGAGCCTCCAGGGAAGGGAAGATGTAGAGGAACCTGCTGAAGCACTGGGTCAATTTGTGTAGCACACGTGTCATTTTGTGTAACAGATATTTGACTTTATTTGCTGATAATAGTACTTTTTTGTGTGTAGAACCACGTGATATAAAGGTGCAATATAGAGCCATATTACAACTTTGAAAGAGGGCGTAAGGTTTCATAATTGTTTAATTTACGTGTTTGATAAAGATCTTGAATACGTTTTATGGTGTGTAAGAGTGTGATTTTTATAGTAGTTGAAATACTAAGATGATAGGGGAAATCGTTAAGGACAAAGTGAAAACAAACACAATCTTAACAGTGCACATATTTTTTAAGGTAAATGATAGCCCACATTACTGTAAAAGTACAGTGTCACTGCTTCACTGCTTCGCAAGTAAATAAAAAAAAAACTCTTCACTGTTTACTTGTCAATGTTCTACTTGCACTGCCTGTGAACAAAAGCATACGTAGTACAAAGTGTTCCTCTAACAAATTTAAAAATACTGTATTGGCAATGCTCGCAAACAAAAGTATATGTAACACAAACTGTTCCTCTGACACACCTGAAATGCGTTAGGAATGCAGTTAGCACCAGGTGCGTCAGGCATGCGGTCGGTAGACGTTGTGTGCGTACGCCCAACATACTTACCCCATACGAATCTATTCGCAGTACGGAAAATTTTGTTGCGCATTTCAGTTGCAATCATACGCATCTCATGCGAAATGAAAACGCTGAAGTCGTAATTCAAACGCCAGATGGGCTCGACGTACAATTTAATTTATTCCAAAAAATTCCAAATGTTGGGCGTTCGGCCGCGTATTGACAAAATTTCATGCGGAACTCACGCGCACTTGAAAATATACGCAGGTGTAAACCCACCTTTACCTATGCAGCAGCATCTACTGGTGCTGTTATGCGTGAAATAACGACGAAATGGCCACGGAAACCACACCCACCCTTGGTGCAGATACACCTACGTCATATGCATGTGCGAAGCTTAGCATGCGCAAGACGCAGTAGTTGATGAAGTTTATCATCTCTGTTATAACGTTACCTCATTTCTGTTATATTTCATATGACCCTTACCCCAAACCCATGACCACAATAAAAAGCTTCAAACAAGTGTGACACCCCGTTGGAGCGTCTGCATGGGGGAAGGGGTCCCGAAAGCGCTTTAATCTAAGTTCGAAAAACAAATGCTCGTATACTTCCATCAAGAAGGCGATTACGATAAATGTGGTCACCAAGCTATTTCAGGAATTACGGTGCTGAAATAGCCTTTCTGCATATTCATTACAGGGGATTAATGTACGTTACCAGTCTTATGGAAAAGGAGTGTGCACGTCCTCCTGCAGGCCTATAGGACAGTGTAGAAAGATGACAAGAACTTCAAACAGTCCTATTATAACTTTAGATTGGTCCATTTAAGGTAATTGATCCGTTGTCAGAGTGGCAATCGCCAGTCCTATCGAACAAATTTGTTTTGAATTTTAATCCAAGAAAAGTACGATGTGGGTCTGGGAAGTACATATATATATATGGACATAAAAGTGTCGATAACGGTAAGATGTGTATGACTTTTGTCTGCTAATTGGCAGAAGCTTGTGTGGCTTGGTATGGATTATTGTTAAAAACATATTTTCCCATCTTCTTCTTTGCATGCAACTTTCCTTACCATGCTAAAATGCAGTATGTCACTCAAAGACTGCTCTTCTTGTGGTTTGAAACAAGGTATCCTGCATGTGAAGACAGATACATTGAGTGGAAAGCATTGATTTTATTTTGCTTCACACGACACCAGCAATCGTGTTAATAACAGTTCTCAGTCTCACTCACTCATCCTCGTACCCTGGGAAAACGCAGACTCCTAGAGCCGCGCCCAAGGTTTACCGATCCCCGCAACACGCGCCCCCGGAACACCCCCTGCCCAACACCCGCCCGCCTGACGAACCAGCTGGCCTCTCAATTATCGCTTGCCTCCACGGATAAGCAAGCGATAGTCGGGGCCGGCGTAAGTGGGGTCAGCTGGTAGTGGGGCGGGTGTATATAGTTGCGGGAGGGCGCGCGTGAGGGAGACGGGTATCGGTAATTCTTCTTTGCGAAGCTTCTTTAAGCCGGTTTCCCAGGGTATCATCCTCGCCGCATATCAGTCTTCGCTGAGGCGGGCCGTGTACAGTTCTACATTCACAGAAAATTCAGCACTACTTACTTATAAATCTTATTGTGTTATATTCAAAATGATTTTCAGTAATAAGATATGTAGGAGCAATATGCACACATTAGTCATTACAGCCATTGATATTGGCGGCGTTGTATACACTGATTTATTATCTATACCATGCAATAATACAGATGTGATGTGCCATGTCACTTTTTATCATAATATCATAATACGTAATTTGTAGTTATTTGTTGAAGATGATTTTCTCCACTCCCATCAATGGTACTTCCACTGCCACAGACACCAGGAAGGCCAAACCGTAGGATAGAGTCACGTGTCCCAAGAAGAAATAGATCTGGAAAAAAGTCAAACGGATGTTGAAAGTCAGTCAACCGATGGTCATGAGAGAAGAGCTTGTTCTGTAATATTCAAGTCCCGTTCGTTTTTATGATAGACAAGTTTCTTTTTTTGTGAAACAATGAAAACCTGAATACTTTGCCAGGAAGGTCATGTTTTCGGTGTCGTTTGTGTCTGTCTGTCTGTCTGTCAATTCGGGGTCGAGAAAATGACGGGCAAGCGCTGTATTTGACCCCTAGTGGCTTTCTAAGGTACTGCAGCGGGTTTAGTACCACCTGGACATGTCAGTAGTGATGTCATAGTGGTGCAAAGCTCTTGGGGCAGGGAATACGTGGTATAGGTTTGGACCCCCATGCCGTATTTTTTCAACTGCAGAATCTTCATGATTTTTTGTATGTAGATAGCTAAAGTGATGATTTACATAATCAAAAACTAAAACTAAAAAGCTAAGTAATGCAAATCAGGAGTAATGATTAACGTTTACATACATGACGAGGAATCTATAAATCCGCTGCATTCCATTATAGGACTCTCAAACACGTGACATATGTTATTGAGAAAGAGATGGATATCGATAAATATCAATTCTACAAATGAAGACCTAATTTGGTTTATTTAGAAAACCGCTAAGATTCCAGAGTGTTCAATGGTACAAAAATTCATTCACTATACATCTGCATCCCAAAATAACGGCATTTTAGGTGAAGTGGTATTTGGAAGTAAAGTAAGGAAAGGTGAACACTATTAGTCATCAGTTATGCAAATCAAGGCTTTGCATAATTCATGAGGAAATACTACGATAGCCTTCTTTGCTGATAGAAGACATTTATACTTTAAACAAATTATGTCATTTGGGTGAAGAAGATCAACCAACATGTCAGCATATATAGTATTTGCAAATGTGGACCAGTGAGAAACATTCCTGATATGTCACTGGAAACGGTTAGCATAATTCGGCGAAGGTATGAAGTCGTGGAACTCTAGTTTGTATTTTTTCAATTCCCTCCACCCAGCTCACTGTCTTTGGTCATGGCCTTATCGTTCAGAAAAGCGAAAAAGGGACGCACTAGTTAGCAGGATGGCAGATGATGATAAGATGCAACCTTTCTCAAACTGTGTCAGACCCTACCAGGATTACAGTTAACAAGAACGGTCACAGAACCGCTACGTGTATCGATCTGGCTTTTACAAACTGCAAGGAAAGGTGCACAATAACAAAGTCAACGCCTCTGGGTTTTACGGATCACAACATCATCTACTTGACAAGGAAGACTAAGGTTCCAAAGACTCAGCCACATATTTGTCTATAAAAGAACCTACAGTAAGTTCAACCCGGACGACTTCCAGCAAGACATGAGCATGGTACCTTGGCACATTGTATACGATGAGTCAGATGTAAATGAAGCACTGCACCTGTTTACAACATTGTTTTGCAATGTAGCCGATCAACATGCTCCTGCTAAAAGACGGACTGTGAGGTCGAACCCGGCAGGTTGGGTGGGCGATGAACTTCGAGAAGTAATGAGGCTCAGAGATGACGCTAAGAAGGAAGCTCTTGCGTCAGGCCTCGTTTCAGACATGTGCATATACAAGAAACTAAAGAATGCAGCTGTCAAGCTAAATCGGAAAAAGAAAGCCGCGTTCTTCAAATCTAAGATAGCTGAGTCCAGAAATGACCCAAAGGAAATGTGGAGAACACTGAATGGAATGATGGGTAGAGGGCTTCGTCGGTCAGCCTGTACTGTAGAGCGGGACGGAGAGATCCTCACTAAGGCAGGTGATGTAGCGGACTACTTCAACTCATTCTTTACTCAGAAGGTGAACTCTCTGAGAGCAGGGTTGGACTCGCAAACAAACGGGGACCTTCTCCAGCTGATAAGGGATAAGGTCATGGTGGGAAAGGACTGTAGTTTTGACTTTCAACTGACACATTGGGAACAGATCCACAAACACCTTCTGTCCTTATGTGATGGGAAAGCTACTGGACTTGACAATGTCGACAACAAGCTGTTAAGGTTGGCGGCCGATCAGATTGCCAGACCACTGTGCTACATCATAAACTTATCGCTCATTACCTCTGAGTATCCGACGGCATGGAAAAGAGCCAAGGTTGTTCCTCTGCCCAAGTCGTCAACGACTCGTTTAAGCGGGCCGAACAGTAGACCAATAAGTCTCTTACCTGCTTTCAGTAAAGTGATGGAGAAAGTTGTGAGTTCTCAAATATCGGACTATTTCAAAGTGAATGACCTGATGTCACCCTACCAACACGCCTACAGAAAACATCACTCGACATGCACTGCACTCTTGCAACTAGTCGATGACTGGTATCGTAAGATCGACCAGGGTAACATCGTCGGGGTCATATTCTTGGATTTTTCCGCTGCCTTTGACTTGGTGGATCACAGCTTTCTGTTACAAAAACTGGCGTGCTACGGTTTCTCAGACACAGCAGTGCATTGAATGGACAGTTACCTAGCAGGAAGAGAACAGTGCGTACACTTCAACGGCACGAACTCGCCGTTTAGGGAGGTTAATTGTGGCGTACCCCAAGGTAGTTGCCTTGGCCCCTTGCTGTTCACAATATTTACAAATGACCTACCTTTTGCCGTGAAGGAAACGGTCCCCGGAATGTACGCAGACGACACATCTGCATACACGTGCTCACCATCAGTGGAGACAGTAACGGTCAATTTACAGGAAGATTTGAATAATATATGTAACTGGGTGAGGCTAAACAGACTGTTCTTGAATGCAAATAAGACAATGTGTATGTTGCTTGGGAGTAGACCCAAAATGTCAAAGAAACCGAAACTCACCTTGTTTGCTGACGGTTGTCCTATACAACAAGTAACAACAATGAAGCTACTTGGGAGCACCTTGAATGAGTGTCTCACGTGGGACCTTCATGTAGAAGAAACCATAAAGAAAATGGCTAGGTCCCTGGGCGCCATCAGAAGGAGTGTTGCATACTTGGATCAGTCCTTAGTGAAAATGTTAACAGAAACACTTACCTTGCAACATCTTGACTACTGTGCAGCGGTTTGGGCTTCTACTACACAAAAGAACATCACCGCGCTACAAGTGATGCAGAATAAAGCAGGCAGACTTACCTTGGGAACTAACCGCACCCCGATCAAACATATGCACAATGTCTTATCATGGTTGACTGTGAGCGAAAGACTCTATGTAAGCAGCATGTGTACATTACGCAAGGTACTCCTTGCCAGGGAGCCGTCTTTATTGTACAGTAGACTACATTTGGTATCGGGCCAGCATAGTTATCATACAAGACACGCGGCACGGCAAAACATAAGAACTGAAAAACCAAAAACAAACAGCCTGAAAAAATCCTTTACATATAGAGCAGCAACAGATTGGAACAAACTATCACATGAGCTGCAAACTGCGAACACATCTAGGATTTTCAGACGGCAGCTGGTGAAACATATGCGAGACTTAGCTAAAGACACATGAGGGGCTTGATGATTTTTGGATAAGGCACATGCGTTTTGTTTAATGATTTTTATTGACATGTTGTATGTGTGTATGTTGCAAACTGTATGTGTCCAAGTATTATGTGTATTACTCCTGGAAGATTAGTTGTTGCATTGAATGAACTAAAGGAGTTAATGAGCAATAAACAATAAACAATAAAGCTTGCATAATGTACAAGTATTGTATTTGTTAGTGACTGTCGCAGAGTTAATCTTTACAGAAGTGTACATTAACGTACCATAGTGAATGTGGTGTAGTGGATGGGCACCTCCAAGGTGAAGTATACTGCATCTATCAATTGAAAATGTATGAGGTAGGCACAGTAGGTCAGTCGGCTCAGGGGCACCCAGGCATCCCAGGAGAGGATGATGTCCACCACTCCTGTAGTGAACAAAGTACGTCACAACGGTCAATGGGAAATAGTGATCCAATCTAACTTAGCGGGTAGCGTTTATTCGTATTTCTGACTACAATATTTTGATATGGAACCTTCAGAGTTGCACATTACGACTGCTAAACGCGTGAGATCGCGTGGCGCAGCGGCAGCGTATTTTCCTCGGGACCGAGAGGTTTCGAGTTCGAATCCGGCTGCCGTGTTACCGATCTTGTGCCCTTGGGAAAGGCACTTTACACGACTTTCCTCACTCTACTCAGGTGAAAATGCGTACTTAATAGAGGGCCGTCCCTCGGATATAGGACATAAAATGGAGGTTCCGTGTCTGGGGAGAGCCATACCTCAGGCACGTTAAAGAACCCACCACACGTGCTACAGTGCGGTATGAGTGGTGCAAAACCTACAGTCCCTTGGCCGCACCTGTTACATTTATTGAAGTCCAGATATTGTAAACAATGGAATTATGCAATTTCCACATCAATTATGCAAATTAAGTCCTCATTGCATAACATGTATATCATTATGAACAAAACACAAGAACTGAAAAACTTTGCCTAAGCTACCCTCATGCATAAAATGATGTCAATCCGTCATTCGAAAAGTACCCTTGCAGTTCCAAAAATAAATGTAGGGGGCTGAAACTTACCCCCACTTTGGCATGACGCTGAAAGCTATCTACCACTAAAATGTTAAGAACATATCATGTCCGGGACAAGAATTGAAAAAACTGCTATGATAGATTATTCTCGTTAATTATGCAAATGTAATCCTATTTTGCATAATTTGTATTTTATCTTGTACAACATTGTCTATGGCACCTACATACTAAAAATCATAAAAATTCGTTGTTCCCTTCTTGAGTTATCCACTTCAGAACTTTTTGACAAAAATACCCCTGCTATCCCAAAACTAGTTGCTAGGGGGCACAAACTTATGTCAGTTATTCCTGCGCACAAGAGCTATCTAATGCTAAACATTTGTGACCATACCTTGTTCAGAGCACGAGATAGCAAACCCGGAAGTTGCGCTACAGTACCAAGGGAAGCCGCTAGGGGCCCAAAAATCTAATCATTTTTAGCTTTCATCACACCTCACCAACACACCAAGTATGAAACTAATCCATTCAGCCATTCTTGAGTTATCTTGTTGACAGACAGACAGACAGACAGACAGACAGACAGACACACAAACGCTAGTGAAAATATAACCTCCATGACATTTCATAATATACGTATTCGTAATAACCAATAACCAATATAACTTCTAGATAATTTTAGTTGTACTGCTTGACAAAGAGTAAAGAACAGAGACTTATTTAAAATAATGCCCTAACGAAAACAGTTTTTGCGCTAGACATGAAGCCATTCAAATATTCACATGATGTACTAATATATGACATTGTGCTTTTGATTCAAAACAACAACAGTAAGTACACGTCTAACGTAGGCAGGAGCTATGTTTGTACCTCCGTATCCATGATAACATGCAACAACCACCCAGCCAAGCGCCATGGCCCAGACAGTACGGTGGACAGTCAGGTACAGTACGTTCTCGGCTTCCGTCTGGAGAGTAGTGCCGTGGTACTGGCCGTAAGTTGCATATAGCACAGCCATGGCAGAGGCAGCAGCAACGAGCCAACCAATAGTCATCAGCAGGCGAGAGGTCTGGTGTGGAAAGGCAAGTTAATACCATCATTGTTGCCACCGTTTGTGGTCTTCTTCAGATTGATGAGCATTAGCAAAGCGTTGATAACTCTCAACCCTATATCAAGACCAGGAAATTCTCGCTACACTTAAAGGTATTAAACAAAAATTTGAGTATTGAGTATCTTATTGATATGTAAGTCTGCCAGGTCTTTTGTTACCAATATGACGTCAGAATATGACGTCAGAATATGACTGGTCATATGTCCGCCATCTTGACTCGCCGAGCTTGAATTTTCTTTTTTTACATATAACCCCAAATCCCAATAGAAATCGGACTAATAATGTTCATATGAATATGTTTTGTTAAAAAGATGCTGAAGGAATTTTTGTTAAAAAGATGTTGAAGGAATTTTAGTAAAACAATCTGATTCTACCGTCTCGTCGCTAATGACATTGTCTGCCATCTTGGATTTTGACCCATGGCGTCATCAAATTAGCATAACTTATGAATATTTAATCACTAATGTAACATGCGTCGATGTAGGTTAGACATCCAGGTAATAAGATACGCCAAAAATAGTTACTCAAGCAACTGGATATGGTTTTGAAACGGTCTGACCGTTTCAAAACCATATCCAATGTAACATGTAATACATAGACTGTTAATAAAATAGGAAAACAAGTTTGGTTCAGCACAAAAGCTTGAAACCTCATTATTTAAACTTAAATTACTACTACTAGTAAATTTTGTAAAATAAGCCTTTAGAAACCCGCTGCCATGGCAAGATGAAAAATTACAAACTCATGTTTTTTTCGTAGAATGCTTACCAACATTATATTAGGGAAAGTCACAAATTTTCGTAGTCTTAGCACACGTCGTTCGGCAGTTATACGACGTGTCACAAACGCACAAACACTTGTTTGGCTCACCATATTCTTTATCTGTTTCGGTTTTATCTTGATCAGCAGCCAGCCAACAGTAACTCCCACCAAGTAAGGCCCGATACGGCAGTACGGCTTTATGTAGTACTTATGGGTGTCCCTGTGGATGGTAAATGTTAACTGTAGATATTTCTGTGAAATCCTCTACAGCAATGTAAAAGTTAGTACAGAAGATTCAAATGACTATTCATTTAACATCATAAATCGAAACATTTTCGTAATGTTAAGTCAAAGCAATGAGGAAGAGGATTTGTCAGCATAAATTATACAACAGGAATTTTAAATTCAGGATTTACAAGCGCTATGTTGTGAAAACGATATCAATATACGTCACCACTTTTGCTGTGACGGAATTGTCAGGACTATCAAACAGTATCCTTACCCCAAGGGTGCTTTCATGTCATAATGCCAACTGAGCACTGCAGTAGTGATGAAGCTTGCCAACAGGAGAACCAGCTGCAAAGCAATCCCCAATATCTGCCATCTGGGAGTAGACAAGTTTTATCATGAGTCGCGTAATAATTCTAACGTGTAAGCTAGTTAAACACGAACATCACCATGCATGGACTATGTAAATACAGAGGACATTTGCATATTAAGATTCAAAAACGTTTAAATGGGGTAAGAGGTCTCCAACTCCTGTTTGCAATGAGGAACAACAATCGACACACCTGTACAGTATGTAGACGAGAGGAACTCCGATGACGAAGAACTGCATATCATTTGGCAAATACCAGGTCCACCCCATGCACTAAGAAGAGGGAGAGACACCAATTTAGATGAAGACACTTTAAACATAGCACATTCATGGAGTATATACATAGATATAAATAACCTTGTTGTTGTATATATGGTTCAAGCACCTCAGATTTTACTTTCCGTTTCTCTTGTACACCATATTCACGTAAAAATAAAAAGACATCTGCCTACCTCCCTCTCAAGGTTGACCACGTTGTTGATATACAGCAGGTTTGTCCACCAGTTGTCCTGACAGGATGGATCCAGTCCGTTAGGAGCTTGCGGCCAGAATGGACCAGAGAACATGTAGGGAAGCACCCACATCCACAGCATCAAGACGAACATGTATGTAGGTGTCAACCTGAGGGTGAAAAATGAAGGCAATTGTATTCCAGGACTGTTTTTTACATGACATTTTCATCTACTGGTCACCAGCCAAACTGTTCAGTACCTAACTTTCTTTGATGTACCACAGCTTGTAGGATCTTCGGAACAGAATAATATGTCATTTAGCTCGCCCCTGAGGCGTCGCCAAAAACAAGGAAGCTCATAGAAAGATACGATACTTGTGACTAAAATAGAAAACATCGAATGTGTTAAAGTTTCAAATTAGATAGCTCACCTCCAATATCTGTGGAAATACACCATCCCGTATGGAACCGATTTTCCCTTTTCTCTGTTCTTCTCCATCTGCTTGATTAAAAGGTATGACATCAGGAGACCACTGGAAGGGAAGATGTGAAAACTTGGTAAGATTTTTTATTAAGCAAACATATAAATAAACAAATACAGACAAAATGATGGCATACTCAAGTTAGGTCAATATATGTTAGCCATTGGACAAAAAACGTACAAAGATATATCGAGACAGACTTTTATTAATAGACGGATGACTGTAAACAATTGGTCAATTGATGGGTCATGGTTTGTAGAAGTTCTGGCTCCCCCTCGCGGAGTAGGTGTTTCTGATAGGACATGGATTTTTTTATCTAACTTACGTGATTTATGAGGATGCTAAACCACCAAATTGTACAATGTGCCTATTGCAACGTACAGAAGGATTTATATACATGTAGGAGCAATTTTTGAAACATGCAACTGTCACATTGTAGCTGTTTGTTACCTGAGGAAGAAGAACGAGTCCACAGAAACGGAGGCATTACTGATGGCTTGAATTGTAAATGTCTGCAAGGCCTCCGAGACTTGCAGCGAGTTGTCTGAAAGATCGACCACATGTAGCATAACTATACACCCGAGTTATTCCCTTTCAAAAGGATGGTGCAATTGCGCACGCGCGGACAAATTGCTGTAGAATTTCAGGAAATTTTTGCCAATCGGATATATGCTTAACAGTCAGCATATGGCATATTTTTTAGTATTCTAAAATGAAAAGCAGTGTATTTTTAAACTGTCCTCATCAAATATGCAAATTAGACCCTGAGTTTTATGATTAGCATTTAATTATGTAAAGTATCCCTGAAGCTATCTACATTCGATATATCGAAATATCATGAAGATCCGTCCACCCATTCCCGAGTTATTCCCCTCTAAAGGGATGATGCACATACGCAGGCGTGGAAAATTCCTGACATGCCTGCAGAGTTTTGGGAATTCTTGTCAAACGGACGCACACTATCCTCTTAGGCTAGCCCCTGAGACATCGCCAAAATCTACATACCGACGTGCGGTTCAGCACAACTGTATGTGTGTCCCAGAATGACCCAGCTCATACTGATGAAGCGGATGCCGTGCAGGCACTTGATGCTGCCGGGCGCCTGTTTGGTGCTGAGGACCTTCCCGACGTTGGTGTAGAGGGAGAAGCACAGGAGGATACGGCCGGTCATACCTGTGGAGGATGGAGCAGTTCAAGACATAGCAAAACCCAACTGATATCACATGTTTTATGAAAGAACTACGACTTGTTTGGAATTTAGCCATTTGATTTGGTTGAAAATGATGTCGACTTGTGATAGTTTCAACGTTGAAGATCGTAGAAGGGGTTGAAACATCGATAAAAATTTACCCTGGTAAAAACGAAAACGAAAAATTATTGGGACCTTCTTCGGTTGCGTGGGTTTCCTTGCGTGGAAGTCGGTTCACCAGCAGTGTCCTTTCGTCAGGTAAATTCGCAGTGACGTCAGATTCTTGTGCTTCACTCTCCTGCAACATTACGTCAACATACGTCACTGTCCAGAGAATTATCATCCTCAGGAGAAGACAGAAATGAATTGGACACGCGTTGGTTGAGGAAAGAACCAAATGTCGTGGCGAGAATAGCACTACAGTACGCCAGAAGGAAAGAGGAAACAACGCCGACTGAGGAACACAAAGAGACGAACAGTGGTGAAAGAACTAGAGTGCTTTAACCATACTTTGGATAGTATCCAGATGGTTGCCCAAGACCAAAGGAGATGGAGATCTTGCTGCTTTACATGCCAAGAGGCATTACAGTGAGTAAACACGCCACTGACAGTGTTATCTTATGAATGTTATGTAATTGTCATCTAATTATTACATTATGCTATAATTCGATAAGTCTAAATCTTCTACTGCCAAAATGATCCAAATACATTAGATCATCATAGCACAACGTTCAAAACGATGGCGAGGTCTCGGACTCCTGAAAAGTTCAACTTAGCATTGATATATGTTCAGCATCTCATGGCCATGTGAAACCAGAGATGTGTGCATTATTTACATACAGTTTGTTCCCCATAAGTCTTAAGAGTAGGACTTCATAGGCGCACTTAAGCTTATGGTTCTGCGATGTCTGTTTACCTTTTGCATTTTAATGGCCATCAGTCGGGGTTGGTGGATGATGATGTCATAGATGGTTCCCATCGCAATGAGGAGGAGGAGAACACTGCAGATACAGCTGTACAAAGAACAGAGGGGACAGACATACCAGTCTTATAAGTTGGAAGAGGGTAGCTATAATCTTCAATGTCTTCAGCATCTATCCTTAGGCCATATTGATTTGATTATATGGATGGCATCTGCGCTAGAAAAATTGTTATTAGTTTGTACAAAAATAGTTTGAGACCACAATGTAAATCGTACAAAGCGGCTGTGCAATGAGCAAATATATGCCGTAAACATGTCAGAAAACTAACAATTATGTCATGGAATGCCGAGGTAATTTCCAAAGTCAAAGATAAAGATGTGAAAGAAGATAAAATAAAAAAAGTATACTGTTCGGTAAACCATAGTCGGTGTGTTTAGTCATTTATTCAACCTTCAATCCTCATCAGTCTCGGGGTCCCAGGAATGTCATCTATGTAATCAAATAAATGTGGACTATGTAGGAAAACAGGTAGTATTCAATGTCTTCAGCCACATACAAACAAGAGATTTTAAACATGCGCACATCGCAGCAATAGTGACATTCTGGATTGGTGGGGACTCCTGTGAATAGGCTGACGTCACTTGCAGTATTCCCTGCTGAACAAAGAAACGCCAGTAGATACCTGGAAAATAAGTTTTGTCTTCGTTTAGAAAGTATCTGGCTGAGACGAAAGTAAATCTCTATTCATCTAACATATAAGGTACTGTACTGAATCACCTATTTCAGAATTAGTAAAATGATTGATGAGAAGTGCAGTGTACTGTATATATGCATAATTACGAATCGGCATATCATGAATATGTTCTATAGACAGTTTGAGTTACGAGCGAGATTCGATGCGTGACTTACTGCCGTCCAGTGTCTGAATGACGTCATGTTGATTACAGGAGCTGGGCACGCAAACGCCGATCGTTATAAATTAACTTAGTCACCCCGGCTATTCCGCCGCCGACCTGGAGACAAAAACATTGGTTAGCATCCTTGTAAGCCATAAGAAAAGGCGGCCTCTACTTTCGCACTTTATTCTAGTGTTTTCTCGACGACTGCAGCGTCTACACACGTACGGCTCCAAATCTGCTTTAGGCTAATGTAATAAAGGGATCCCAAACAATGAGTGGGACGGAAAAGAACTAAAGCTCGATACAGCCCTGGTATGTAACGTTACATGTACAACATGTACATCAACATGTACAGTCAACAAGTTTTAAGAGGATGGTCACATTATTGCGACTCCCATCTGCTGTCTTATATAAAAGTGACAGGGCAAAGATCAGACAGTATGTTTGCTTTGCGTTTGTTCCAATTACTTAAAGGGGCGTACGTATGACAATAAGATAAAGCGTCACATTTATATAACCTCAGATCTGGCATGTGGATTGTCTAAGGTATTGTGTAACTACATACGTTAAGTATGTAGTTACACTTAGAACCTGTGCATATTTTTAATAAGTTGAAACATTGCATTTCAAGGCAACCCAACAGTTCAGAGGATTAATTGACGGTTTTGATTCCATTGAGATATACAATACCACAGTATTCATTGTAACTCCTCAGCGTTTAATACCTCTCTGAAACACTTAGTACGTGGCATTTTCACTCGTTAAATTCCGTCTGATAGTCATGCCCAACTTGATACTCTAAGGCTTGCTTGAGGAATTACCGCTACTGCCGTTCAACTATGGGACTGTAGCTGGTGCCAGATGCGAATAACTACAAATTGTCATGTTTTAAAAGCCTGGTGTATGAAGCTAGACATCAGGCCTCTCAGGGCAGACTTGTACTCCAGTAATCTGGCAGCTTGTCAGTCTGTGTTCCATTCCATAGACCTAATCCTTTGTTTATTTTATATTTGATCTATTGAAAGAACGTCTCCACAACGGTGGGCGGTATGAGGAAACAAGTATTCTTTGTTCAGGTCACCTTTACTGGATGACTCTATAGATGTGGAGCTCACTTACTTTGCAGGGCATACATCTTTCCATGGGACAGGTCTGCTTTGTACTGAGCAACATCCTTCTGACACTGTTGGCTGATGTTGGCGGTGGGTTGGGCGGTGATGGAGACATCAGTCCAGTTCACGGTGCTGAAATCCCGGATGGTGTCGGCAAGTTTTTGCTGAAGAGGTTCTTTCGAGCCGATTAAGGAGGCCAAAAAGTTTAAGTGGCCTGTAGCGTCGGGAACACCTTGGTTCCATATTACCTGTGACCTAGCTGAGATAACTACAGCCGAACAAAGAAAAATGTACAGCAAATGCCTCATGTTCCTGTTCGTATAAGCAGATTAGCGTGAACAGCACTTTGCCACCACGTCTAGGAGCTATGCAAATAAAGTTTAGGGTCGAAGCAATGTTGATACCAGTCAGAAGACGGGGCCAATGACGTAGTTACACAAATAGGTGATAACGTACTGAATACACTTTGAGAACAATGAGGTGTAGGATGGGAGCAGATGGGTAAGGAGCGTTCCCGGTGCAAGCTATATGGGTCACCAGAGGCCGGGCACGAGCGGCCGGGCACGACAGGCCGACTGTACCATTGTACGCCGGGGGGCCTTTCCTATTTGGGGTAAACAAGTTTTCAATCAAGTTTTGTAATATTTTCTGTCACTAGAGCACCCATTCTGTGATGAAAACATCAGTTTTTAACAAATAAGCTTAATTACTCGTGACCTCTCGTGACCGTAGCCTCGCTTTTTTGTTAAGAACAGATGATTGAGAATCACAGAATGGTTGCTCTAGTGATGAAAACATTATAAAAATTGACTGAAAATTTTTTGTTAGGAGAAAGCCCATAGTTTCAGCCTCTCGTGACCGTAGTCTCTCTGATACATATAGTGTCTCTTTTGAGGAGTTAAGCTCATTTGTTAACTGATTATTGAGAATCACAGAACGGGTACTGTAGTGATAGAAAACATTACAAAATTGATTGAAAATTTGTTTTTCCCAGTTTGAAAAGCCCCCCCCCCCGCACATATAATGGTACAGTCGGCCTGTCGTGCCCGTCCCCTCGTGCCCGCCTGTGGTGACCCGTATAGCTGACACTGGGAGCGCTCCTTACCACACTCGATGCTAACGGAGGTTTAGAGAGACATTTTCTGCAATTGACTTTCCACTTGTCAGAAAAGTTACAGGTTTTTATACAACGGATCAGTCGGAGCCATGTAAGGAACGGCCTATAGCACCAACGCAAACCATTTATAAAGTTTGTTTATTTAGTACCAAGGCGGTTATAGGGAGTTAGTACATACAAACCTATATGGAGTTAGTACCTATAAAGCGCCGTGCGATGATCTGAATGGGCAGAACTACCCAAACTGCTGACCAAGGCTATTGGTCGTCAATATAACATTGTACCATCATGACCACGGAAGGTGTTGTTTTGAAAAAGGACCAAGCCAGTTGTCGGGATTGGTGACTCAGTGTTGAAATGACCTAAATATCATCCTATGAAGAAAACAGACCCTTGGTAGACCAACTATTTTAACTACGGGTTTTGCGATAGCAAAAACTTATCTTGGTTTTGCTCCCAAACATGGGCGCCGCCATATTGACATGTAATGGATGATGGCAAATTTGGCACTTACCATAATCTTAACATAAGTGATGGGAATGTTGATATTTTCTCATTCTTCATTGTTGTATGGCAGGAATCGCATACTTGTAATAAATGCAACAATGATTTAAAATCAATGGTTGGGCGTCTAAGTAGATATGTACGTATTAAGCTAACAGAAGCCAGTTTGCATAATCAACTAGAAAAGAAACGTTTTAGCAATTATGAATAATAAGAAAATCCAATCCCCCTCATTTAACACAAATATTACTTATAACTTAATACTACCATATTTGTATAAATAATGAAATTTTGAGTCTATTTTACATAAGAATAAGACACTGCTACAATTCACTTATTTATCGTTTATTTCAGGCACATGGTCCATGTCATAACATTCAAAAGAACATACATATCATCAATTGATAGGACTCTTGTATGAAAAAAAGGTAAAAGATTTTCATGTCATACGTAAACTTAGAAAGATAGGCATAATAATGGTCACAGATTATGAAAATGCTGTCATAATTTGCATAGATTATGAGAAATGCTGTAACAAGCATTGGATAATGATTATAGTTTCATATTTGAGACACAATATGTAGACAGATCAGAATTTATTAAGAAAAAATCAGAATTTATTTGCGTAGCAAGTAATAAACGTAAGGTATAGTACATTAGTTTATGGGAAGGAACATTAACTGTAATGGATACAGAAGAGGAAGAAAGTATAAAGCAAAGTTTTACAAAATATGTAAATCATACATTTCCAGAGTATTCTGAATCTTGTGAAAGTTGACGAACACAAACACTAAATTCTTTTGTGAATTTGCTCCACAGATTCCATTTCTAGTGTAAAGCAAATCCCGATTTTTGGTATGTAGATAGCCAAAGGGAAGACTTACATGATGGAATTCTAATTATGCAAATCGACAGCTAATTTGCATAATTAATGAGGAAATTTGCAAATCCACCGCATTCCTTTATAGGACTTTCAAACTTGTCACATTTGTAGCTGAGAAAGAAAGAAATATCAATACCTTATTAATTATGCAGATGATGATCTCATTTGCATATTTAATGGAAAATATGAACGTGTTGACGGATCGTCATGATTTTTTGGTATATAGATAGCCTTAGTAAAAACTTACATAATGAGATACTAGTTATGCAAATTAACAGCTAATTTGCATAATTAATGAGGGAAGTTGATAAATCCACTGCATTCAGTGATAGGACTTTCAAACTTGTCACATATGTAACTGAGAAAGATGGCAGAGAGTAAGAGGTGTATGTTTGGGTCCGCTAACGTCTTTCCTTGAACTGCAGGAGCCGGTTTAGTTTCCTACTTTGAAAGAGAATAAGTCAAGAAGGATGAAAGGATCATCATGATTTTTGGTAAGTTGATAAGTTAAATGATGCTTGATACAATTTCATATTGTTATGTGAATAGGGATCTAATTTGTAAAAGCAATGGCAAAATGTTATGAACCAACTCCAGGCATATAAAATAAAATGTAATGAGTAACACATTTATGTCTACAGGCATCATTCTACATAACAAACCTGGTTTATTTGGCAAAGGTATGTGTTCGTGGAACTCTAGTTATACAATCAGATATATGAAGGGCGATAAGGAATAGGTCGCCTGTCCTTCGTGCTGAAAAGATTTCTGTCATGTGGTATTCTTTAGTACAATGTTATTTGTTGAAGATGACTTTCTCCACTCCCATCAATGGTACTTCCACTGCCACAGACACCAGGAAGGCCAAACCGTAGGATAGAGTCACGTTCCCCAAGAAGAAATAGATCTGGAAAAAAGTCAGCCGGATGTTGAAAGTCAGTCAACCGGTGGTCATGAGACAAGAGACAAAAGTTAGGTGTGATATGTTCTTTGATACTCAAGTCCCGCTAGTTTGTATGATGGACAAGATTTTTGTGAAACAATGAAAACCTGAATAGTTATTTGTCTAACTTCGCCAAGAAGGCTATAATGAGCCCCTGGTGACTTTCTAAGGTATTGCAGCGGTTTTACCATCTCGTGTTCTGGTATAGTCGTGACATTTAGTGGTATATATCTCTTGGGGCAGAGAGTACTACTTACAGGTAAGTCACAATTGGAAAAGGAGGCCCTGCCTTGCAGTCACAGGCTGTTTTATTTTGCGCTTTCGGGCATGACCCCTACGTCGCACCGTAGCATGCCCTGTAGCTACCGGGCTAGATTTGCGCCAGGCCGGGCCCCGAATCTTTTTTAAACTCTGAGTTTGAAACAAACCGGGAACCGGCGGCTATAATAGATGTCATGACCTTTTCTTAACAACACTGAGAAGTACCCTCGTAGTATTCGGCAGTTCACCGGGACAAAGTTGGGATTTCGAAGTCTGGCCGGGAATACATACCTTATGGGCAACAGAGCAATTGAGACCGAAGAGTAAGCAGTGCAGAATTGGGCCCCCTATGGTCTTTTTTGAAACTGCAGGCCTATCAATTTAGCGCAAAGGCCGCCAGGCACTCATTAGAGCACAAATGCACGCACTAATTAGCAGGAAGACAGATTGCATAATGTACAGGTACATGTATGTACTTGCTAGTCGCTTTGACTTACTCTTTACTGAAGTGTACATTAACGTACCATAGTGAATGTGGTGTAGTGGATGGGCACCTCCAAGGTGAAGTATACTGCATACACCAGTTGAAGATGTATGAGATAGGTGCAGTAGGTCAGTCGGCTCAGGGGCACCCAGGCGTCCCAGGAGAGGATGATGTCCACCACTCCTGTAGTGAGCAGAGTACATCACAACGGTTAATGGGAAATGGTGATCCAATCCAACAGGTAAAATTATTCGTATTTCTGACTACAATATTTTGATATGGAACCTTCAGAGTTGCACATTACGACTGCTAAACGTCAGAATATAACTTCTAGATGATTTACATAAAGCAAGTACTGCTTGTCAAAGATTAAAGAACAGAGACTTATTTAATTAAAATAATGCCCTAACGGTTTTTCGCACTAGACATGAAGCACTAGACAAATATGCATACGATGTACTAATATACAATTAAAAGTTTGATTCGCCAAAAAATATATTGTGCTTTGTGATTCAAAACAACAACAGTAAGTACACGTCTAACGTAGGCAGGAGTTATGTTAGTACCTCCGTATCCATGATGACATGCGACAACCACCCAGCCAAGCGCCATGGCCCAGACGGTACGGTGGACAGTAAGGTACAGTACGTTCTCGGCTTCCGTCTGGAGAGTATTGCCGTGGTACTGGCCGTAAGGTGCATACAACACAGCCATGGCAGAGGCAGCAGCAACGAGCCAACCAATAGTCATCAGCAGGCGAGAGGTCTGGTTTGGAAAGGCAAGTTAATACCATCATTGTTGCCCACGTTTGTGGTCTTCTTCAGATTGATGAGCATTAGCGCTAGCAAAGCGTTGATAACTCTCAACCCTATATCAAGACCAGGAAATTCTCGCTACACTTAAAGGTATTAAACAAAAATTTGAGTATTAAGAGTATCTTATTGATATGTAAGTCTGCCAGGTCTTTTGTTGCCAATATGATGTCAGAATATGACGTCAGAATATGACTGGTCATATGTCCGCCATCTTGACTCGCCGAGCTTGAATTTTCTTTTTTTACATATAACCCCAAATCCCAATAGAAATTGGACTAATAATGTTCATGTGAATATGTTTTGTTAAAAAGTTGTTGAAGGAATTTTAGTAAACAATCTGATTCTACCGTCTCGTCGCTGATGACATTGTCCGCCATCTTGGATTTTGACCCATGACGTCATCAAATTAGCATAACTTATGAATATTTAATCACTAATGTAACATATAATACATAGACTGTTAATAAAATAGGAAAACAAGTTTGGTTCAGCACAAAAGCTTGAAACCTCATTATTTAAACTTAAATTACTACTACTAGTAAATTTTGTAAAATAAGCCTTTAGAAACCCGCTGCCATGGCAAGATGAAAAATTACAAACTCATGTTTTTTTTTCGTAGAATGCTTACCAACATTATATTAGGGAAAGTCACAAATTTTCGTAGTCTTAGCACACGTAGTTCGGCAGTTACACGACGTCTCACAAACGCACAAACACTTGTTTGGCTCACCATATTCTTTATCTGTTTCGGTTTTATCTTGATCAGCAGCCAGCCAACAGCAACTCCCACCAAGTACGGCCCGATACGACAGTACGGCTTTATGTAGTACTTGTCGATGTCCCTGTGGATGGTAAATCTTAACTGTAGATATTTCTGTGAAATCCTCTACAGCAATGTAAAAGTTAATCCAGAAGATTCAAATGACTATTCATGTAACGACATCATATAAATCGAAACATTTTGGTAATGGTAAGTCAAAGCAATGAGGAAGAGGATTTATCAGCATAAATCATATAACAGGAATTCTAAATTCAGGATTTACAAGCGCTATATTGTGAAAGCAATATTAATTAACTAATTAATTAATTAACTTAGAATTAGCGCCCACCCCCTTGAAATTGAGAGAGGGCGGTACAAAAAGCTACCTGTGGGCGAAAGAACCTGTAACCATTGTATGGCAAAACCGGTGGAAGACGAAATACATTTTATTTCTAACTGCCTCTCTAACGATCAGGAAAGAAATGAGTTATTTGAAGAGGCATGCAAATTCCACAAAAATTTCCAAACGCTTACCGACGAAAACAAAACTATAACGCTGTTAACGTCACATAACCCACGCATCAAAGAAAAAGTGGGACACTTCGTCTTCCACTGCTTCCAGAAAAGAAGTCAAACCCTAAATACGTAGATTGTAGCTCTCAGCAGTCCATACCATTGATAGAATAGTCACTCGTTTACACTTGTCACCATTGTTATCTATACCAAAGTATTTCATTTTATACATGTTTATTATATTTTCTGTATGTTTCATGTTGCAATTAGCCCTCGGGCAAGAACTTGCAAATAAACTTCCATTAATATACGTCACCGCGTTTGCTATGACGGCATTGTCAGGAATATCAAACGGTATCCTTACCCCAAGGGTGCTTTCATGTCATATTGCCAACTGAGCGCTGCAGTAGTGATGAAGCTTGCCAACAGGAGAACCAGCTGCACAGCAATCCCCAATATCTGCCATCTGGAAGTAAGCAAGTTTTATCATGAGCCGTGTAATAATTCTGACGTGTAAGCTAGTTAAACACGAACATCACCATGCATGGACTATGTAAATACAGAGGACATTTGCATAAGAGTTAAAAACGTTTAAATGGGGTATGAGGTCTCCAACTCCTGTTTGCAATGAAGAACAACAATCGACACACCTGTACAATATGTAGACGAGAGGAACTCCGATGACGAGGAACTGCATATCATTGGACAAGTACCAGCTCCAACCCATGCACTAAGAAGAGGGAGAGAAACCAATTTATATGAAGACACTTTAAACATAGCCCATTCATGGAGTATATACATAGATATAAATGAACATGTTGTTAATATATGGTTGAAGCACCTCAGATTTTACTTGCCGTTTGTCTTGTACACCATATTCACGTAAAAAATAAACAAACATCTGCCTACCCCCCTATCAGAGTTGACCACGTTGTTGATATACAGCAGGTTTGTCCACCAGTTGTCCTCGCAGTTTGGATTCAGCCCGTTAGGAGCTTGTGGCCAGAATGGACCAGAGAACATGAAGGGAAATACCCACATCCACAGCATCAAGACGAACATGTATACAGGTGTCAACCTGAGGGTGCAGAATGAAAGCAATTGTGTTCCAGGACTGTTCTTTGTATGACATTTTCATCTACTGGTCACCAGCCACACTGTTCAGTACCTAACTTCCTTTGATGTACCATAGTTTGTAGAATGTTCCTGGCCGTATGGTTTTACTTATACGTAACAAAAACTAGACTAGTTCTCCTCTGACTGGAAATCCAGTGACCCTGTCCAACAATGGTTGCATGGTTCGAATGCCAGTGGTCCTGCCTAACGTGCACTGCCCCCTTCCTGGCATTCCATCAATCTGCGGCCTATTGTCCCAGTTTTATAGGCCGAATGCCTCTAGGCCAAAGGGAGGCTGCATGACCCAATTTCTGCCAGCGGTTGGAATATCAGCAAGACTGGCTCTCTGACTGGAATTCCAAACATTCTTATGGGCTAGCATTCCTGTGGACACATGCCTGTACAATTCCTAGAATTCGTGCAGACTGGACAGAATAATATATCATTTAGCTCGCCCCTGAGGCGTCGCCAAAAACAAGGAAGCTTATAGAAAGATACGATACTAAAATAGAAAACATCGAATATGTTAAAGTTTCAAATTAGATAGCTCACCTCCAATATCTGTGGAAATACACCATCCCGTATGGAACTGATTTTCCCTTTTCTTTGTTCTTTTCCATCTGCTTGATTAGAAGGTATGACATCAGAACTCCACTGGTAGGGAAGATGTGAAAACCTGATTTTTTTATTAGGCAAACATATAAATAAACAAATACAGACAAAATGATGGCATACTCAAGTTAGATCAACTTATGTTAGCAACGCAATTGGACAAAAAACGTACAAAGATATATCGAGACAGACTTTTATAAATACTGTAAATGCAGAAATGTTCGCGGTGGATTAATGTTTGGTGGATTTTTCCATAAGAGTAAGAGACTACAGTGCATGGTGCTACCGCGAAATTAAAACCACCGCGAAAAGTCCATTTTCCCGCTACCGCGAAATTATATCCCCGCGAACTTAAATGCATTTACAGTAGACAGATGACTGTAAACAACTGGTCAACTGATGGGTCATGATTTGTAAAAGATCTGACTCCCCCTCCCGGAGTAGGTGTTTCTGATAGGACATGGATTTTTTTATATAACTTACGTGATTTATGAGGATGCGAAACGACCAGATTGTATAATGTGCCTATTGCAACGTACAGAAGGATTTATATACATGTAGGAGCAATTGTTGAAACATTCAACTGTCACATCACTGTCACCAGTTTACATTGTAGCTGTTTGTTACCTGAGGAAGAAGAACGAGTCCACAGCAACGGAGGCATTACTGATGGCTTGAATTGTAAATGTCTCCAAGGCCTCTGAGACTTGCAGCGAGTTGTCTGAAAGATCGACCACATGTAGCATAACTATACACCCGAGTTATTCCCTTTCAAAAGGATGATGCAATTGCGCACGCGCGGACAAATTGCTGTGGAATGTCAGGAAATTTTGCCAATCGGATATATGCTTAACAGTAAGCATATGGCATATTTTTCAGTATTCTAAAATGAAATGCAGTGTATGTCTAAACTGTCCTCATTAATTATGCAAATTAGCCCCTGATTTTCATGATTAGCATTTAATTATGTAAAGTATCCCTGAAAGTATCTACATTCGATATATCGAAATATCATGAGGATCCGTCCACCCATTCCCGAGTTATTCCCCTCTAAAGCGATGATGCAAATACGCAGGCGTGGAAAATTCCTGACATGCCTGCAGAATTTTGGGAATTCTTGTCAAACGGACGTACACTATCCTCTTAGGCTAGCCCCTGAGGCATCGCCAAAATCTACATACCGAGGTGCGGTTCAGCACAAACGTATGTGTGTCCCAGAATGACCCAGGTCATACTGATGAAGCGGATGCCGTGCAGACACTTGATGCTACCAGGCGCCTGTTTGGTGCTGAGGACCTTCCCGATGTTGGTGTAGAGGGAGAAGCACAGGAGGATACGGCCGGTCATACCTGTGGAAGATGGAGCAATTCAAGACATATGAAAGCCCCACAACTGATATCACATGTTTTATGAAAGAACTACGACTTGTTTGGAATTTAGCCATTTGATTTGGTTGGAAATGATGTCGACTTGTGATAGTTTTAACGTTAAGGATCGTAGAAGGGGTTGAAACATCGATAAAAATTATTCGGACCTTCTTCGGTTGCGTGGGTTTCCTGCGTGGGGAGACGGTTCACCAGCAGCGTCTTTTCGTCAGGTAAAGTCACGGCGACGTCAGAATCTTGTGCTTCACTCTCCTGCAACATTACGTCAACATGCGTCACTGTCACGAGAGTATATGGAACCATCATCCTCAGAAGAAGACGGAAATGGATTGGTCACGCGTTGGTTGAGGAAAGAACCAAATGACATGGCGAGAAGAGCACTACACTGTACGCCAAAAGGAAAGAGGAAACAACGCCGACTGAGGAACACATAGAGACGAACAGTGGTGAAAGAACAGGAGTGCTTTAACCATACTTTGGATAGTATCCAGAGGGTTGCCCAAGATCTTGCTGCTTTACATGCCAAGAGGCATTTCAGTGAGTAAATACGCCACTGACAGTGTCACAGTCAAACCTGTATTAGCGGCCACCTTTGCATAACGGCCACCTGCCCATAGTGGCCACTTTTTGTCGGTCCCTTGGATTCGTAATGATTAAGAAATAGGCTTAGCGGCCACCTGTCCAACGCGGCCACGGCCACTCGATTTCCGGTCCCGCAGGTACAAAAACACTGCCGATTACGGCCACGCGGACCGCTGATCTATGTTTCGGCACGCGTTCGGCCATATACAGCTGCCGTATCGTCACCCTACGCCGGATTTAAAACCTCTTTGATTTATTTTCAAAACAAAACTTCGTAAACTGGCGCTACCCATACCCGCCGACAAGCGAGGTCATATAAGGTCAATAGACGACACCAATATTACAGAGGTAAATTGCGTTAAAGTTACGTTCTAATACACTATCGCTTAGGTTAATTTTTATCACAAAAACTTTCTAAACGAATTGTTACAAAGACAAAATGATATGAACTTCAGACTATGGTGGATTTTATTCTTACATTTATTAAGAGATAAGTCTAAAATGACGAGACTTTTCTTGTGAGTACCACATTAGCATAATGGGCGAGCCTGACGTGTGAACGCGGGAGGGAACACACGGACGGCGAAGTATCAAAGGATACAAGACGAAAGATCAAAGAAATATGACGATACCGGTCTCTTCAGACAATATCAACTGTAGAACATTTAAAATTTTTTATAGCTTTTGTTTTCTTAATACATATAGTGTAAAATAATTGCAGTACATGTACAGTACTGTATTATGTGAATAAAGATCAGTGGGTACTAAAACCATGTGTAACTTATTGCTTGTGGTCAATTAATTAGCATATTCTCTATAGTGGCCACCTCTCTATAGTGGCCAATTTTGACCAGTCCCTTGAGTGGCCGCTATAGACGGGTTTGACTGTATCTTATGAATGTTGTGTAATTGTCATCTAATCATTACATTATGCTATAGTTCGATAAGTCTAAATCTTCTACTGCCAAAATGATCCAAATACATTAGATCATCATAGTCAAAACGATGACGAGGTCTTGGACTCCTGAAAAGTTCAACTTAGCATTGATATATGTTCAGCATCTCATGACTTTCTCTCATGGCCATGTGACACTAGAGATGTGTGCATTATTTACATACAGTTTGTTCCCCATTAGTCTTAAGAGTAGGACTTCAAAGGCGCACTTAAGCTTAAGGTTCTGCGATGTCTGTTTACCTTTTGCATTTTAATGGCCATCAGTCGGGGTTGGTGGATGATGACGTCATAGACGGTTCCCATCGCAATGAGGAGGAGGAGAACACTGCAGATACAGCTGTACAAAGAACAGAGGGGACAGACATACCAGTCTTATAAGTTGGAAGAGGGTAGTTATAGTCTTCAATGTCTTCGGCATCTATCCTTAGGCCATATTGATTTGATTATATGGATGACATCTGCGCTAGAAAAATTGTTAGTAGTTTGTACAAAAAAAATAGTTTGAGACCACAATGTAAATCGTACAAAGCGGCTGTGCAATGAGCAAATATATGCCGTCAAAATGTCAGAAAACTAACAATTATTTCATGGAATGCCGACGTAAATTCCAAAGTCAAAGATAAAGATGTGAAAGAAGATAAAATAAAAAAGTATACTGTTCGGTAAACCATAGTCGGTGTGTTTAGTCATTTATCAACCTTCAATCCGCATCAGTCTCGGGGGTCCCAGGAATGTCACCTATATAATCAAATAAGCGTGGACTATGTAGGAAAACAGGCAGTATTCAATGTCTTCAGCCAGGTACAAACAGAAGATTTCAAACATGCTCACATCGCCGCGATAGTGACATTCTGGATTGGTGGGGACTCCTGTGAATAGGCTGACGTCACTTGCAGTATTCCCTGCTGAACAAAGAAACGCCAGTAGATACCTGAAAAGAACATTTGTCTTCGTTTAAAAAGTATCAGGCTGAGACGCAAGTACATCTCTATTCAATCTAACATATAAGGTACTGTACTGAATCACCTATTTCAGAATTAGTAAAATGATTGATGAGAAGTGCAGTGTACTGTATATATGTATAATTACGAATCGGCATATCATAAATATGTTCTATCAACAGTTTGAGTTACGAGCGAGATTCGATGCCTGACTTACTGCCGTCCAGTGTCTGAATGACGTCATGTTGACTACAGGAGCTGGGCACACAAACGCCGATCGTTAACTTAGTCACACCAGCTATTCCGCCGCCGACCTGGAGACAGAAACAATTGTTAGCATCCTTGTAATCCATAAGAAAAGGCGTCTACACACGTACGGCTCCAAATCTGCTTTAGGAGACTTTTGAAGCAATGACAAAAACGAACGGAAACTAGCTTTTTGTTCTACTACATATGTTTACCATGTATACATAATGGTATATAGGACTAAAATGATGTAATCTGTATCTATGTTATATTTTATCTCACCGCACCTCTTCCCTCATGACCTCAATAATAATCGGCCTGCAGGTCAATTTTAGCTTCTCGTGAATAAATATTGGTTCAGACAATCAAATACCCACCACAGGTACCAGCGTAGCCATGTAGACTTCCCATCGAAGGTGATGTTGTATCCTTTCCTGGTGATGTTCACGCACTGTGAGTAGCTACCGGCCCAGACCAGGTTTCCGCCCAAGATTCATAGGAGTTTTCCACTGTCCAGCACTGTTAGAGAGAGGAGGTGCTGCCATTTTGGTGCTGGTGCCCGGTTAATGGGTGAACCAGGACCTGGTTTCCCGTTTTTT
>NC_049994.1:1497688-1501165 GCF_000003815.2 Branchiostoma floridae | reverse complement strand
CTATACTACTACAACTTACGAGACGCAATACAGGAAGTCCCCAAGCATAATGTACTTTTGGTAATTGGTGACTACAATGCGCATCTCGGAAAGGAAACTGCACCCTTTACATATCACCCAAGGACAAACAGTAATGGGAAAATTGTCCGTGATCTAGTGAATGAGACCGGCCTTATAGTTACCAATACCAAGTTCCAAAAGAAGCCAGGTAAACTGTGGACCTTCATCTCAGACATGAGTGGAACTAAATCCCAAGTTGACTACATCATGGTAAACAAAAAGTGGATAAACTCGGTGAAGAACTGTGAAGCATATAGCACATTTAGTAGCATAGGCTCAGATCACAGAGTTGTTACCGCTAGGTTGAAATTAAGCTTGCGAACAAGTAAAACTCCCCCTAGAATGATCTATGACTGGAATGCTCTAAGAGATGAACATATCCAGGAGCTGTACGCTGTGGAAGTGAGAAATAGATCCACTGCATTGAAAGCAGAGAACGACACAACAACTGAGGCGTACGAGCATTTCATACAGGCAAACGAAGAAGCGGCAAGGCTGCTCATACCTCGGAAGAAGAGGTTAAAAAAGAAGCGCTTCTCTGAAGACACTAGGGTGATAACTGCTAGGAAGAAAGTCCAGCATATGTTCAAAAAGTATCAGAAACATCCCAGCAACAAAAACTGTGAAAACCTACAAAAAGCTAAAACTAACCTCGAGGACATGTATAATGTTATTACTGAGGAAGAGGTAACTACAATGATACAACAAGTTGAAGACGCTGAAACTACTAGTAGGCACAGTGTAAGCTGGAAGCTGATTAACAGCATCAGCGGAAGGAAAAGTGTCAAAAAGAGTGTTCTAAAAGGAACTGGTAAAGAAGATAGACTGAAGAAGTGGCAACAACACTTCAGTAAACTTCTTGGCTCTGAGCCAGTAGTTGAGGGTTCGCCTGATGAAACCATTGCCCAAATATTTCCAAAGCTCAACATAAGTGACGATCCCTTCACAGTAGAAGAATACATCGCGGCAAAGAGCAGGATAAAGCTCGGGAAATCACCCGGACCTGATGGTATTTCTCCAGAAGCCCTAAAGTTGTGCGACTTCGATGACATCATCCTGAATTTCTCCAATAAACTATTTGAAGGTGACAGACCTGAACAGTGGGCGATTGGAAATCTTGTCCCCGTTCCCAAATCTGGAGACTTAACTGAATACACAAACTATAGGGGCATTATGCTTACTTCAGTTGCGGCAAAAATTACCAACAAAATGATACTGAATAGAATACAACCTGTGGTTGACAAGCTTCTTAGACCAAACCAAAATGGTTTTCGCCCAGGTCGTTCAACAACCTCTCAAATCCTGGCACTCCGCAGATTGATCGAAGGTGTACTGAGCAAAAACCTCCAGGCAATTGTTATTTTCATAGACTTTAGTAAAGCCTTTGACAGTATACACAGAGGTAAAATGATGAACATCCTCAAGGCCTACGGGATCCCAGTAAAGCTTGTTCAAGTCATTGAGAAACTCTACCAGAACTCATCTGCAAAAGTGCTGACCCCGGATGGCGAAACTGAACTGTTCAGTATCACTGCAGGAGTCCTACAGGGCGACACACTAGCACCCTATCTTTTTATACTGGTTCTTGACTACATCATGCGCCAGACGCTCGGGGACAGAGAGACTGAGCTAGGTTTCGAGCTAGAAAGCAGGAAAAGCAGTCGTTATCCCCCTGTAGTAATAAATGATTTAGACTTTGCCGATGATATCGCGCTACTGGCAGAGAAAATCCTCCAAGCACAAGAAGTACTTCTGCGTCTTGAAAATGAATCTGCTAAAGTGGGGTTGCACCTAAACGCAAAGAAAACCAAATTCATGGCATACAACCTTGCTGCTCCCATCACGATCAAAACTAGGAGCGGTGACCTAGTGGAGGAGGTGAAGAATTTTAAATATCTAGGGTCAAACATGGAAAGCTCTGAGAAAGATCTAGAAGTAAGGAAAGCTTTGGCATGGAGCAGCTGCCACAAACTAAGAAAAGTCTGGAACTCACAGTTATCACGGAAAATCAAACTCAAACTTTTCATCGCCACAGTGGAGTCCATTCTTCTTTATGGGAGCGAAACTTGGACACTCACAAAATCCTCCATAAAAAGTTTGAACGGGTGCTACACGCGGATGCTTCGCATGTGTTTAAATGTCTCCTGGATGCAGAAACTCTCCAACGAACAGCTGTATCAAGACTTACCGCCCATTTCAGAAAAAATCAAGGCTAGGAGACTGAAACTTGCTGCTCACTGTGTCCGACACACCGACATTATTGCATCCAAACTAGTTTTATGGGAGCCTACAAAAGGGAGGAAAAGCCGGGGAAGACCCAAAGTCAACTACATCGACAATCTTAGAGCCGACACTAACCTACATGATGTGAGGGAAATCCAGTCCTTGATGAAAGACAGGGAGGAGTGGAGACGACTTTCTAGCTTAGCTCGAGCGGGAGCTCGACCAAAGTAAGTAAGTAAGTACTAATAATAAAGGGATCCCAAACAATGAGTGGGACGGAAAAGAACTAAAGCTCGATACAGCCCTGGTATGTAACGTTACATGTACAACATGTACATCAACATGTACAGTCAACAGCTTTTAAAGAGGGTGGTCACATTATTGCGACTCCCATCTGCTGTCTTATATAAAAGTGACAGGGCAAAGATCAGACAGTATGTTTGCTTTGCGTTTGTTCCAATTACTTAAAGGGGCGTACGTATGACAATAAGATAAAGCGTCACATTTATATAACCTCAGATCTGGCATGTGGATTGTCTAAGGTTTAACGTATGTAGTTACACTTAGAACCTGTGCATATTTTTAATAAGTTGAAACATTGCATTTCAAGGCAACCCAACAGTTCAGAGGATTAATTGACGGTTTTGATTCCATTGAGATATACAATACCACAGTATTCATTGTAACTCCTCAGCGTTTAATACCTCTCTGAAACACTTAGTACGTTGCATTTTCACTCGTTAAATTCCGTCTGATAGTCATGTCCAACTTGATACTCTGAGGCTTGCTTGAGGAATTACCGCTACTGCCGTTCAACTATGGGACTGTAGCTGGTGCCAGATGCGAATAAATAGTCATGTTTTAAAAGCCTGGTGTATGAAGCTAGACATCAGGCCTCTCAGGGCAGTCTTGTACTCCAGTAATCTGGCAGCTTGTCAGTCTGTGTTCCATTCCATAGACCTAATCCTTTGTTTAAAAATTTTTATATTTGATCTATTGAACGAACGTCTCCACAACGGTGGGCGGTATGAGGAAACACAAGTGTTCCTTGTTCAGGTCGCCTTTACTGGACTCCATAGATGTGGAGCTCACTTACTTTGCAGGGCATACATCTTTCCATGGGACAGGTCTGCTTTGTACTGAGCAACATCCTTCTGACACTGTTGGCTGATGTTGCCGGTGGGTTGGGCGGGT
>NC_049994.1:1492344-1497588 GCF_000003815.2 Branchiostoma floridae | reverse complement strand
GGCCTGTAGCGTCGGGAACACCTGGGTTCCATACTGCCTGTGACCTGGCTAAGATCACTACAGCCGAACAAAGACAAATGTACAGCAACAGCCTCATGTTCAGCCTGTTCGTATAAGCAGATTAGCGTGAACAGCGCTAGCACTTTGTCACCACGTCTAGGAGCTATGCAAATAAAGTTTAGGGTCGAAGCAATGTTGATACCAGCCAGAAGACGGGGCCAATGACGTAGTTACACAAATAGGTGATAACGTGCTGAATACACTTTGAGAACAATGAGGTGTAGGATGGGAGCAGATGTTAACATGGGTTTAGAGAGACATTTCCTCACACCTTGTTTTTTCTGCAATTGACTTTTCACTTGTCAGAAAAGTTACAAGTTTTCATAAAACGGATCAATCGGAACCATGTAAGGAACGGCCTATAGCACCAACGCAAACCATTTATAAAGTTTGTTTATTTAGTACCAATGCGGTTATAGGGAGTTAGTACATACAAACCTATATGGAGTTAGTACCTATAAAGCGCCGTGCGATGATCTGAATAGGCAGAACTACCCAAACTGCTGACCAAGGCTATTGGTCGTCAATATAACATTGTTCCATCATGACCACGGAAGGTGTTGTTTTGAAAAAGGACCAAGCCAGTTGTCGGGATTGGTGACTCAGTGTTGAAACGACCTAAATATCATCCGAAGAAGAAAACTGACCTTTGGTAGACCAAATATTTTCACTACAGGTTTTGCGATTGAAAAAAACTTATCTTGGTTTTGCTCCCAAACATGGGCGCCGCCATATTGATATGTAATGGCTGATGGGAAATTTGACACTTACCATAAGCTTACCATAAGTGATGGGAATGTTGATATTTTCTCATTCTTCATTGTTGCATGGCAGGAATCGCATACTTGTAATAAATGCAACAATGATTTAAAATTAAAGGCTGGGTGTCGAAGTAGATATGTTTGCATAATCAACTAGAAAAGAAACGTTTTAGCAATTATGAATAACACGAAAATCCAATCTCCCTCATTTAATAAAAATATTACTTATAACTTAATACTACCATATGTATATAAATTATGAAAATTTGAGTCTATTTTACATAAGAATAAGACACTGATACAATTCACTTATTTATCGTTTATTTCAGGCACATGGTCCATATCATAACATTCAAAAGAACATAAAAATCATCAATTGATAGGACTCTTGTATAAAAAAAGGTAAAAGGTGTAAACTTAGAAAGATAGGCAGAATAATGGTCACAGATTATGAAAATTCTGTCATAATTTGCATAGATTATGAGAAATTCTGTAACAAGCATTGGATAATGATTATAGTTTCATATTTGAGACACAATATGTAGACAGGTCAGAATTTATGCAGAAAAAATCAGAATTTATTTGAGTAGCAAGTAATAAACGTAAGATATATTACATTAGTTTATGGGAAGTAACATCAACTGTAGTGGATACAGAAGAGGAAGAAAGCAAAAAAACAAAGTCTTACAAAATATGTAAATTGTACATTTCCAGAGTATTCTTAATCTTGTGAAAGTTGAAGAACGCAAACACTAAATTCTTTTGTGAATTTGCTCCACAGATTCCACTTCTAGTGTAAGGCAAATCCCTTGTAATTATTAGTCATACTTTCCCACTGTGAGTGTTATTTTCCTCAGAAGCTGCTGAAGGAAATACACATTCTAAACCCACATTCAATTTTCTGATAAAGCCACACTACATGCAAATCTACATTTTCTGATATCAAATCCTTCTTAACTATAAATATACAATCAGATATATGAAGGGCGATAAGGAATAGGTCGCCTGTCCTTCGTGCTGAAAAGGTTTCTGTCATGTGGTATTCTTTAGTACAATGTTATTTGTTGAAGATGATTTTCTCCACTCCCATCAATGGTACTTCCACTGCCACAGACACCAGGAAGGCTAAACCGTAGGATAGAGCCACGTTCCCCAAGAAGAAATAGATCTGGAAAAAAGTCAGACGGATGTTGAAAGTCAGTCAACCGGTGGTCATGAGACAAGAGACAAAAGTTAGGTGTGATATGTTCTTTGATACTCAGTCCCGCTAGTTTGTATGATGGACAAGATTTTTGTGAAACAATGAAAACCTGAATACTTATTTGTCTAACTTCGCCAAGCAGGCTATAATGAGCCCCTGGTGACTTTCTAAGGTATTGCAGCGGTTTTACCATCTCGTGTTCTGGTATAGTCGTGACATTTAGTGGTATATATCTCTTGGGGCAGAGAGTACTACTTACAGGTAAGTCACAATTGGAAAAGGAGGCCCTGCCTGGCAGTCACGGGCTGTTTTATTTTGCACTTTCGGGCATGACCCCTACGTCGCACCGTAGGATGCCCTGCAGCTACCGGGCTAGATTTTCCCCCGGCCGGGCCCCGAATCTTTTTTAAACTCTGAGTTTGAAACAAACCGGGAACCGGCGGCTATAATAGATGTCATGACCTTTTCTTAAAAACACTGAGAAGTACCCTCGTAGTATTCGGCAGTTCACCGGGACAAAGTTGAGATTTCGAAGTCTGGCCGGGACTACATACCTTCATCTGCATAAGATACCCCCAAATGACCCCGCGAGGGGCAAAAGTAGGGGGTGGAGCTGAGGCTCCCGGGTTAGGGCGGGCGGGCAGGCCGCCTGCCTGGCACGGAAGTGCTCAACGTTGGGAGCGCTTACAACCGTGCCAGGCAGGGCATTCCACTCGGGAATTGTGCGTGGGAAAAAAGAATGGGCAACAGAGCAATTGAGACCGAAGAGTAAGCAATGCAGAATTGGGCCCCCTATGGTCTTTTTTGAAACTGCAGGCCTATAAATTTAGCGCAAAGGCCGCCATGCACTCATTAGAGCACAAATGCACGCACTAATTAGCAGGAAGACAGATTGCATAATGTACAAGTACATGTATGTACTTGCTAGTCGCTTTGACTTACTCTTTACTGAAGTGTACATTAACGTACCATAGTGAATGTGGTGTAGTGGATGGGCACCTCCAAGGTGAAGTATACTGCATACACCAGTTGAAGATGTATGAGGTAGGCACAGTAGGTCAGTCGGCTCAGGGGCACCCAGGCGTCCCAGGAGAGGATGATGTCCACCACTCCTGTAGTGAGCAGAGTACATCACAACGGTTAATGGGAAATGGTGATCCAATCCAACTTAACAGGTAAAATTATTCGTATTTCTGACTACAATATTTTGATATGGTACCTTCAGAGTTGCACATTACGACTGCTAAACGTAAGAATATAACTTCTAGATGATTTACATAAAGCAAATACTGCTTGTCAAAGATTAAAGAACAGAGACTTATTTAAAATAATGCCCTAACGGTTTTTCGCGCTAGACATGAAGCACTAGACAAATATGCATACGATGTACTAATATACAATTAAAAGTTTGATTCGCCAAAAAATATATTGTGCTTTGTGATTCAAAACAACAACAGTAAGTACACGACTAACGCAGGCTCCTGCCTGCGTTAGTCGTGTACTTACTGTTGTTGTTTTGAATCACAAAGCTATGTTAGTACCTCCGTATCCATGATGACATGCGACAACCATCCAGCCAAGCGCCATGGCCCAGACGGTACGGTGGACAGTCAGGTACAGAACGTTCTCGGCTTCCGTCTGGAGAGTAGTGCCGTGGTACTGGCCGTAAGTTGCATACAACACAGCCATGGCAGAGGCAGCAGCAACGAGCCAACCAATAGTCATCAGCAGGCGAGAGGTCTGGTTTGGAAAGGCAAGTTAATACTATCATTGTTGCCCACGTTTGTGGTCTTCTTTAGATAGATGAGCATTAGCAAAGCGTTGATGACTTTCAACCCTATATCTAGACCAGGATTTTTTTTTATTCCTAGGGGTTTATAGTTTTCGTTCTTTTAGTATCGTTATTCGTAAAATTAGCCGTCATAATGGCTAAAACCGTCTATATAGGAAATTCTCCCTACAATTAAAGGTATTAAACAAAAATATGAGTATTAAGAGTATCTTATTGATATATAAGTCTGCCAGGTCTTATAACGTCAGAATATGACGTCATGTGTCCGCCATCTTGACTCGCCGAGCTTGAATTTTCTATTTTTACATATAACGCCAAATCCCAATAGAAATTGGACTAAAAATGTTCATATGAATATGTTTTGTTAAAAAGATGTTGACGAAATTTTAGTAAAACAATCTGATTCTACCGTCTCGTCGCTGATGACATTGTCCGCCATCTTGGATTTTGACCTATGACGTCATCAAATTAGCATAACTTATAAAAATTTAATCACGAATGTAACATTCAATTACATAGAATGTTAATAAAATAGGAAAACAAGTGTGGTTCAGCAAGAAAAGCTTGAAACCTCATTAATTAAACTGAACTGACTAGTAGTAAATTTTGTAAAATATGCCTTTTAGAAACCCGCTGCCATGGCAAGATGAAAAATTACAAACTCATGTTTTTTTTTGTAAAATGCTTACCAACATAATATTGGGGAAAGTCACAAATTTTCGTAGTCCTAGCACACTTCGTTCGGCAGTTATATGACGCCTCACAATCGCAAAAACACTTGTTTGGCTCACCATATTCTTTGTCTGTTTCGGTTTTATCTTGATCAGCAGCCAGCCAACAGTAACTCCCACCAAGTACGGCCCGATACGACAGTACGGCTTTATGTAGTACTTATCGTCGTCCCTGTGGATGGTAAATGTTAACTGTAGATATTTCTGTGAAATCCCCTACAGCAATGTAAAAGTTAGTACAGAAGATTCAAATGACTATTCATTTAACGACATCATATAAATCGTAATTTTAAGCCAAAGCCATGAGGAAGAGGATATGTCAGCATAAGTCATACAATACGAACTTTAAATTCATTATTTACACGCGCTATTTTGTGAAAGCGATATTAATAAATATTTCACCGCTTTTACTATGACGACATTGTCAGGGCTATCAAACACTATCTATCCTTACCCCAAGGGTGCTTTCATGTCATAATGCCAACTGATCACTGCAGTGGTGATGAAGCTTGCCAACAGGAGAACCAGCTGCACAGCAATCCCCAATATCTGCCATCTGGGAGTAGACAAGTTTTATCATGAGTCGCGTAATAATTCTGACGTGTAAGCTAGTTAAACACGAACAACACCATGCATGGACTATGTAAATACAGAGGACATTTGCATATTAAGATTCAAAAACGTTTAA
This sequence comes from Branchiostoma floridae, assembly GCF_000003815.2. Taxonomy (NCBI): domain Eukaryota; kingdom Metazoa; phylum Chordata; class Leptocardii; order Amphioxiformes; family Branchiostomatidae; genus Branchiostoma; species Branchiostoma floridae. The sequence continues at coordinate 1,492,355 of NC_049994.1, read as the reverse complement.
ATGGGGTAAGA
>NC_049994.1:1444652-1492244 GCF_000003815.2 Branchiostoma floridae | reverse complement strand
GGAACTCCGATGACGAAGAACTGCATATCATTGGCCAAGTACCAGCTCCACCCCATGCACTAAGGAGAGGGAGAGAAACCAACTTATATGAACACACTTTAAACATAGCACATTCATGGAGAATACACATAGATATAAATGAACATGTTGTTGTTCAAGCACCTCAGATTTTACTTGCCGTTTGTCTTGTACACCATATTCACGTAAAACTAAACAAACATCTGCCTACCTCCCTATCAGAGTTGACCACGTTGTTGACATACAGTAGGTTTGTCCACCAGTTGTCCTCACAGTATGGATCCAGCCCGTCAGGAGCTAGCGGCCAGAATGGACCAGAGAACATGTAGGGAAGCACCCACATCCACAGCATCAAGACGAACATGTATGTAGGTGTCAACCTGAAGTTGCAGAATGAAAGCAATTGTGTTCCAGGACTGTTCTTTATATGACATTTTCATCTACTGGTCACCAGCCACACTGTTCAGTACCTAACTTCCTTTGATGTACCATAGTTTGTAGAATGTTCCTGGCCTTATGGTTTTACTTATACGTAACAAAAACTAGACTAGTTCTCCTTTGACTGGAAATCCAGTGACCCTGTCCAACAATGGTTGCATGGTTCGAATGCCAGTGGTCCTGCCTAACGTGCACTGCCCCCTTCCTGGCATTCCATCAATCTGCGGCCTATTGTCCCAGTTTTCTAGGCCGAATGCCTCTAGGCCAAAGGGAGGCTGCATGGCCCAATTTCTGCCAGCGGTTGGAATATCAGCAGCACTGCCCAAGACTGGCTCTCTGACTGGAATTCCAAACATTCTTATGGGCTAGCATCCCTGTGGACACATACCTGTACAATTCCTAGAATTCGTGCAGACTGAACAGAATAATATACCATTTAGTTCGCCCCTGAGGCGTCGCCAAAAACAAGGAAGCTTATAGAAAGATACGATACTAAAATAGAAAACATCGAATATGTTAAAGTTTCAAATTAGATAGCTCACCTCCAATATCTGTGGAAATACACCATCCCGTATGGAACCGGTTTTCCCTTTTCTTTGTACTTCTCCATCTGCTTGATTAGAAGGTATGACATCAGGACTCCACTGGAAGGGAAGATGTGAAAACCTGATTTGTTTTATTAGGCAAACATATAAATAAACAAATACAGACAAAATGATGGCATACTCAAGTTAGATCAATTTATGTTAGCAACGCCATTGGACAAAAAACGTACAAAGATATATCGAGACAGATTTTATAAATAGACGGATGACTGTAAACAATTGGTCAACTGATGGGTCATGATTTGTAGAAGTTCTGACTCCCCCTCCCGGAGTAGGTGTTCCTGATAGAACATGGTTTTTTATATAACTTACGTGATTTTTGAGGATGCGAAACGACCAGATTGTATAATGTGTCTATTGCAAGGCACAGAAGGATTTAACGGGGGCCACCCTAAGATGCGCCCTGCCCTAAGATGCCCGGATTTTTTGCTGATCTTATTATGCATAAGTACGCCGTGTTTGTTGCCACTGACTATGATGATTAGAAAGGTAAATAAACCAAGTCCAAACAAACAGCTTTTTTTTGTATTAAATTTTTTTTTACACATATTTACTTCCCTTTTTTTTGAAGACAGAATTTTCACAATAATGTTGGTAGCGCCGAATCACTGTGGTCACCTGTTACTAGGTATTGGTGGCTCGTGTCCATAAATAAACAACCAGTAAAAAACAGCCACACAACTGTCATACACATAAGAAATAAAGCTTCACAAAACACTACAAATATTGGTCTTCAAATGTTTGTTGAAAAAAGAAAAAACAACATAAGCATCACCGTCGTTGTTTTCCCCAGGGAGTGTGGCCCCACAGGTGGCAGACGAGCGAACGCCCACAAGATTTGTTACTCTAACAAATGATTCGTACCGTCTATAAAAATGAAACTTCACAGAGTGATGTCGAATATGTTTCCCAATACGTATACAGAGTTTTTTTTAATGATTTTGGCGTTGTCGTTTTTCGTAATAATTTTGTTAGTCGGGCCGCCGCATTCAGTGCATTTCGCCCATTTCCCATGAAAACACGACCTGGATTGTGAAAGATTTAGCCCTCCTCGCGGGAGACAAGAAGCACACACAATCACAATTCTACTGTCAAAAGAAAGCTAAGATATCATAAAATTAGAAGTTTTTTGAAATTAGAAATTGGTCACCAGCTTCTGAAGAGAGCAAATTCCAAAAGCGTGGCAAGTTAGTGCGCACTGTTTAACGCAGCTCAAAATCGGAATTCATATTCATGATAACGTCACCTCGGTGTTTGCCAGTTGTAACGCGGAGGGTGAAGGGTTCATGAACAGTATGCATACCTTCCTTATTCAAGTATGGTCTTTAGATGAATGTGTTAAAAATTCATTGATCAAAACTTGACCACTCTTTGGCAACTAGTGATGGAGCGCTGTGAGTTCGAGCGCGTAAAAAGGCGGGCATCTTAGGGCGGCCCCCGTTATATACATCTAGGAGCAATTTTTGAAACATGCAACTGAATCACGTTCACCTGTTTACATGGTAGCTGTTTGTTACCTGAGGAAGAAGAACGAGTCCACAGCAACAAAGGCATTACTGATGGCTTGAATTGTAAATGTTTGCAAGGCGTCCAAGACTTGCAGTGAGTTGTCTGAAATTAAAGATCGACCACATGTAGCATAACTATACATTCTGCATGGGTAACGTTATTTATGTGGTAATTTCAACAATATGCACACGCACACTAGTACTAGTACATCACACACTCAAACACAAACACACATACACCGGCGCACACACCTGATGTCACTTCAAAAGGTTGGACTGCTTTTCTTGGTAATCAGATTTGTCAATATGTTCAATAAGAGGACGAGGTTTTCATAAACGATAGGAGTTCAACAGGGAGTATTTTTTTTAAACCTTTATTTATTCATGAAAGCTCAAATCGGCCGTATCTATATTGTTTTATGATTACTGCTTATGGTTATTGCTCAACCCTGGGCACAGATCCCGGCTTTTTGAGGGGATTACCCCGCGAACCGAAAAAGACTGAAACTCTTATGTACAGTTTTGGATAAAACACGCAAAAAGTGTGGCGATGAAAACGATTGCCATGGCGACGATTGTATCGTTTATAATGATTGTCGTTGTAGGTGTGTTGTATTTGTATTTTATGTCATACCTGTGACGCGAAAACGTTCGATACGGGTGTTCCAGAAGGGGCCATAACTTCCGTATCGCACAGGTTCGAAAGGCGTATCACACAGGCTTCCTTCGAGCAAATCGAACCATTTCGAGCGGGCCGAGTGTGGCACGGTTGGCAATTCGAATACTTGATTCGGACGTTGGAACATTGCTGTTGCAACACTTTTTGTTCGAGGGCACCAAATTTGTTCAACTTGGCGCATTTCGCATCAAAAAGTGGGTTGTGGGTGTGACATAAGTAAAATACAATACACGGTGTATTCCGCATCACCCTCGGTCCCAGCCCTCCCGCGGGTCGGCTATATCTATACTTTCGCCTGGCCGTATGTATGAAGATTGTTTTACGTGACGGATGTTTGTAGGGCATTGCTGTGAACAGGAAAGGCGATCTATTGTGATGAGTGACCTACTATACATGTAAATGCTTCTCATTTATTATGCAAATGAGGTATCAGTTGATCATCTCCCCTACCTAAATAACAATGTGTTAAAAGTATGAGTCCTAGCAAAGAAAGCTATTCAGCATTTTCTCATAACTTATGTAAATTAGGCCCTAATATGCATGACTTGCGTCTGCATGTTCAACTTAACGTACATGTTGCTGCCAAATGTCCCAAGAATGGAATTTTCGTCATTTAACACTATAATAACTATTTCTCATTAATCATGTAAACTAGGTAACAATTTGTATAATTGATGTTTGTAGATATTTCTCCCTTTTCAAGTTACATATGTTTAAGTGACAGTCTGTCTAGTATTATGAAAAACTGTGGCTTAATACACTGTACTAATAAATTATGCAAATTAGCCCCTTCCCGAGTTATTCCCTTTCAAAAGGATGGTGCAATTGCGCACGCGCGGACAAATTGCTGTTGAATTTCGGGAATATTGGCCAATCGGATATATGCTTAACAGTAAGCATATGGCATATTTTTTTAGTATTCTAAAATGAAATGCAGTGTATTTTTAAACTGTCCTCAATAATTAGCCCCTGATTTTAATGATTAGCATTTAATTATGTAAGGCATCCTTGAAGCTATCTACATTCGAAACATCATGAAGATCCGTCGACCCATTCCCGAGTTATTTCCCTCTAAATTAAAGGGATGATGCAAACACGCAGGCGTGGAAAATTCCTGACATGCCTGCGGAACTTTGTGAATTCTTGTCAAACGGACGCACACTACCCTCTTAGGCTAGCCCCTGAGACATCGCCAAAATCTACATACCGACGTTCGGTTCAGCAAAAGCGTAAGTGTGTCCCAGGATGACCCAGCTCATACTGATGAAGCGGATGCCGTGCAGACACTTGATGCTGCCAGGCGCCTGTTTGGTGCTGAGGAGCTTCCCGATGTTGGTGTAGAGGGAGAAGCACAGGAGGATACGGCCGGTCATACCTGTGGAAGATGGAGCAGTTCAAGATATATCAAATCCTCACAACTGATATCACATGTTTTATGAAAGAGCTACGACTTGTTTGGAATTTAGCCATTTGATTTGGTTGGAAATGATGTCGATTTGTGATAGTTTTAACGTTAAGGATCGTAGAAGGGGTTCAAACATCGATAACAATTATTCGGACCTTCTTCGGTTGCGTGGGTTTCCTTGTGTGTGAGACGGTTCACCAGCAGCGTCTTTTCGTCAGGTAATGTCACGGCGACGTCAGAATCTTGTGCTTCACGCTCCTGCAACATTACGTCAACATGCGTCACTATCACGAGAGTATATGGAACCATCATCCTCAGGAGAAGACGGAAATGAATTGGACACGCGCTGGTTGAGGAAAGAACCAAATGACATGGCAAGAATAGCACTACACTGTACGCCAAAAGGAAAGAGGAAACAACGCCGACCGAGGAACACAAAGAGACGAACAGTGGTGAAAGAACAGGAGTGCTTTAACCATACTTTGGACAGTATCCAGATGGTTGCCCAAGACCGGAGGAGAGGGAGATCTTGCTGACCTACAGGTCAGGAGGCACTGAAGTGAGTAAATCTTATGAATGTTGTGTAATTGTCATCTAATTATTACATGGCTATTCGATGATACTAAATCCTCTACAACTGAAATGATCCACTTAGATCATCATAGCACAACGGTCAAAACAATGACGAGTTCTCTGACTCCTGAAAGAATTTCAACTTAGCATTGATACGGTCAACATCTCATGGCAATGATTTTGCCGGTGTGACACCAGAGATGTGTGCATTATTTACATACAGTTTGTTCCCTAAGTCTTTAGAGTCGGATTTCAAAGGCGCACTTAAGCTTAAACTATTGAATGATGGTTCTGCGATGTCTGTTTACCTTTTGCAGTTTAATGGCCATCAGTCGAGGTTGGTGGATGATGACGTCATAGACGGTTCCCATCGCAATGAGGAGGAGGAGAACACTGCAGATACAGCTGTACAAAGAACAGAGGGGACAGACATACCAGTCTTATAAGTTGGAAGAGGGTAGTTATAGTCTTCAATGTCTTCGGCATCTATCCTTAGGCCATATTGATTTGATTATATGGATGACATCTGCGCTAGAAAAATTGTTAGTAGTTTGTACAAAAAAAATAGTTTGAGACCACAATGTAAATCGTACAAAGCGGCTGTGCAATGAGCAAATATATGCCGTCAAAATGTCAGAAAACTAACAATTATTTCATGGAATGCCGACGTAAATTCCAAAGTCAAAGATAAAGATGTGAAAGAAGATAAAATAAAAAAGTATACTGTTCGGTAAACCATAGTCGGTGTGTTTAGTCATTTATCAACCTTCAATCCGCATCAGTCTCGGGGGTCCCAGGAATGTCACCTATATAATCAAATAAACGTGGACTATGTAGGAAAACAGGTAGTATTCCATGTCTTCAGCCACATACAAACAGAAGATTTCAAACATGCTCACATCGCAGCAATAGTGACATTCTGGATTGGTGGGGACTCCTGTGAATAGGCTGACGTCACTTGCAGTATTCCCTGCTGTACAAAGAAACGCCAGTAGATACCTGAAAAGAACATTTGTCTTCGTTTAAAAAGTATCAGGCTGAGACGCAAGTACATCTCTATTCAATCTAACATATAAGGTACTGTACTGAATCACCTATTTCAGAATTAGTAAAATGATTGATGAGAAGTGCAGTGTACTGTATATATGTATAATTACGAATCGGCATATCATAAATATGTTCTATCGACAGTTTGAGTTACGAGCGAGATTCGATGCCTGACTTACTGCCGTCCAGTGTCTGAATGACGTCATGTTGATTACAGGAGCTGGGCACACAAACGCCGATCGTTAACTTAGTCACCCCGGCTATTCCGCCGCCGACCTGGAGACAAAAACATTGGTTAGCATCCTTGTAAGCCATAAGAAAAGGCGGCCTCTACTTTCGCACTTTATTCTAGTGTTTTCTCGACGACTGCAGCGTCTACACACGTACGGCTCCAAATCTGCTTTAGGAGACTTTTGAAGTAATGGCAATGATGAAAACGAACGGAAACTAGCTTTTTTTCTACTATATATATTTACCATGTATATAGAATGGTATATAGGACTTAAATGATGTGCTCTATAATGTTATATTTTATCTCACCGCACCTCTTTCCTCATGACCTCAATAAAAAGCGGCCTGCAGGTCAATTTTATCTTCTCGTGAATAAATATTGGTTCAGACAATCAAATACCCACCACAGGTACCAGCGTGGCCATGTAGAACTTCCCATCGAAGGTGATGTTGTATCCTTTCCTGGTGATGTTCACGCACTGTGAGTAGCTACCGGCCCAGACCAGGTTTCCGCCCAAGATTCCACTAGGAGGTTTTCCACCTGCGTCCAGCACTGTTAGAGAGAGGAGGTGCTGTCATTTTGGTGCTGTGCAGGTTAATGTGTGTACCAGGACTGTGTTCTGTTTGTTGGGACGGAAAATTTCACCCCATCGTTAACAAAATCTGACATGACATGAAACTGATAAAACCTTACCTTGCTACCGGACCGGAATATGGATTATGATGAATATGGATTACGGCTCTGTCAAGTTATGTTTTTCCATTTTGTACATGTCATGTATGTGCTGATGTTGCAATAAGGTCTTCTAGGGCCCTACTGTAAAGCAGTGTTTTACACTGAGATGGGCTACCCTGGTTAAAGAATACAGAGATACTAGTACTATAGTAATAATAATAAACAGCATGTCCAGAACACGAAGTGTCAAAATTAAAAGTTTTGCTGCAGTACCTTAGGCAGCCACTAGGGGGCTCATTATCGAACTTGACCTTTGTTTTTCTGACCCCCACCCACCTACCAAATATCATCAGGATCTATTCAAGGGTTGTCAAGTTATGCTGTTCACAAGAAAGCGGACGCCCACGTTCTGCCCGCTACCGTTCTGACGGAAAAAGGCTACGCCAACCATTTTCGAACACGACCTTCCTGTTTGCAACCGCTACTCAAATACCAAATATCATTAAAATCCATAAACAGCTTCTTGAGTTATATGCTGTTGACCTACATATAGGGACACAACATGAGGCCTTAACCGAAAATATAACCTTCTCGGCTAATGTAATAAAGGGATCCCAAACAATGAGTGGGACGGAAAAGAACTAAAGCTCGATACAGCCCTGGTATGTAACGTTACATGTACAACATGTACATCAACATGTACAGTCAACAACTTTTAAAGAGGGTGGTCACATTATTGCGACTCCCATCTGCTGTCTTATATAAAAGTGACAGGGCAAAGATCAGACAGTATGTTTGCTTTGCGTTTGTTCCAATTACTTAAAGGGGCGTACGTATGACAATAAGATAAAGCGTCACATTTATATAACCTCAGATCTGGCATGTGGATTGTCTAAGGTTTAACGTATGTAGTTACACTTAGAACCTGTGCATATTTTCAACAAGTTGAAACATTGCATTTCAAGGCAACCCAACAGGTCAGAGAATAAATTGATAGTTTTCATTCCATTGAGATATACAATTCCACAGTATTCATCTTTATCTCCTCAGCGTTTAAGGTCGTATAACACAGTATTTATGGGCGACCCCCGTGGACAAAAGTAGGTCGGGCACAAAATAGGGCGTCGCAGTTCTTGAAAAGCCATTATAGAAATTTGTGCACGTCAGCGAGTCGGAAACTGTGGTGGATAGCAGAGGAATATGTAAGAGGGTCTGCATGCTCTTTTCCGTAAGGCGTAGGCAGGCCTTTACAATTCCCGTAATTCGTAGGGTAAGCTATTTTATTTCACGTAATTCGTAGTGAGGATGGAAAATTTACCGTAAAGCGTAGCCAGTGTATTTCACGTACGGCGTAATCTAGCCTAAAAATTTCACGTAAAGCGTAATTTAGCCTAAAAATTACCCGTAAATCGTAGCCTGGCCTCCCAAATTTCGTAAGTCGAAACGTAGTCTACCAGTAAATTTAGTCCTTCAAAACACAGGAAATTGCGTTTCAGAGGATCAAGATTTCAAAATTTCGCCGGACCTCACTTACGACTCTTTTCACCTTCGGTCATCGACATGGTAAAATATGGTATATACCCTCAAAAACCTTTTTTTTTTGCAAATAGAAATGTCATTGAAGTAAGCTTAACCTGCCAGCAAAATTTGCCCATCAGAATGCAGGAAATATCATTTTAGAGGGTCAAGATTTCAAAATTTCCATGGTCCTCCTTGTGCCGCCTCGCGCCTTTGGCACTCGAAATTCTGAAAATATGTTGGGGATGTGTCAACCTCAAAGAACTGTTTTGCTAATAGAAATTTGCCCATCAAAATGCACGAAATATCGTTTTATAGAGGGTCAAGAATTCAAAATTTCGCTGGATCTCCTTTGCCACTCTATTCACCTTCGGTCATCGACGTAAAATATGTATCATGGCTGGGGGATGTGACGTGTCAACCTCAAACACAAAATTTCAATCTTTCTTGCGGAGCACGTCCCCGCCTCTGTCGAGTGTTGGCAGCCTTCCAGAATTTAGCGTAAACCGTTGTCAGCCTTTCTGAATTTAGCGTAACTTGAACGTTGCCGGCCTTCGTGAATTTAACGTAAAGCGTTGTCGACCGTCCCGAATTTAGCGTAAAGCGTTGTCAGGACCCCCCATGCAGACCCTCATGTAAGTTTTGAGGCCATATGAGTTTGGTTACGATGTTTGTTTGGCTGGGTAGAATTTCGCGCACGAATCCGGTTCCCGCTACTTCCGTGTGTCGGCTGCAGTATGGTGACCTCCACTGGGGGTCATTTCAAAGTGTTCTTTCTGGGAAAACGAGCAGAAAAACTTAAGCTCATTTTCACATATTTTGTAGATTCTACCCTGAACTCCAACATATTGAATTCTCGTTAATTACTTTTGCACCCTGGTGTATTTTTTTGAGTCGTCGAACCACCTCACCTTGGGGTCCTTAACTATAGAAATCCCCATAGGCGGAAAACTGTGTTCTGCTACCTTAATACTTCTGTGAAACACTTGGTGCATGGCATTTTCACGCGTTAAATTCCGTCTGATAGTCATGCCCAACTTGATACTCTGAGGCTTGCTTGAGGAATTACCGCTACTGCCGTTCATCTATGGGGCTGTAGCTGGTGCCAAATACGGATAACTACAAGTAGTCATGTTTTAAAAGCCTGGTCTAGTCTCATAATATTCTCTCGCGAGATCGAGACTAGACCATTCTCCGCGTCCAAGATGTACTGGTAGACATCGAAATTTGGATGTTCCCTACCTTTAATTAACAGTCACTGTAAGAAGAAAATTGATAGTAACTGGTGTATGAAGCTAGACATCAGGACTCTCAGGACAGTCATGTACTCCAGTAATCTGGCAGTTTGTCAGTCTGTGTTCCATTCCATAGACCTAATCCTTATTACTCTGTGACACTGGAGGGTAACCTCCAGTAACAGAGTATTGTAATCACTTTGTGCGTTGAGTGTTCGCACCTATATCTCTATGTTCCGTATGCCGCAATCGCATATGAATTGGCATGTCGTCTGTACTCGGTTGGGAAATGATGCACGTTATTTTTTTTTCGCCGTAGCTGTTTTCATTATGGATGTAATCATTTCAGCTTTCACCCCTACGCCGTCCGGTATAGTGGTTCAGGTCTTCCTTATGATTGTGCTTTAAGCCTTGTAGTAATTTGATACCGTCAAGCGGATGTTGTCCTCGTCGGAATATGCCATCTCGTTCGGGCTTTGCGTTTCCAATATTGAGGTTGGTTTGACATAGCATACTGTTAACATTTTGCGCGGTTGATAGTCAAATGCATTTTATGGCTAGAACGTGTTTGATCCTTGGGATCATTTTTTTTCGCGGTAGCTGTTTTCATCATCGATGTAATAATTTGAGATGTCGCCCCTATTTCCCTGGTATTGTAGAACAGCTGGCCTATAGACGATGGCGTTTGGCAATTACTTATCTCAAAGCAGATATGGGGTCGTGTTGAAAGCTGTCCACAGCTGTTATTGACCCACTTTTTGCGCCTCAGGTATCCATTGTAAAGTTGTGTTGTTGCTTTCATTTGGTGTCGATCGATTGAGACGCTGATTTCGCTTTTAATGCGTACAGGACTGTGTTTTAAATTTGACAGTGATAGGTATGTTACTAGTAGCTTTTAAGTATTTTTTTGTATAAGTTGATGTGATGTGTTCTGTATGCGATATAAACATCGAGTTATACACCATAGAAAACATCACAACCGACATAAACCATAATTAGGTCACAGAGTATGTTACCTACGGTCACTTGGTTTATCTTATATTTGATCTATTGAACGAACGTCTCCACAACAGTGGGCGGTATGAGGGAACGAGTGTTCCTTGTTCAGGTCAACTTTACTGAACTCTATAGATGTGGACCTCACTTACTTTGCAGGGCATACATCTTTCCATGGGACAGGTCTGCTTTGTACTGTGCGACATCCTTCTGACACTGCTGGCTGATGTTGGCGGTGGGTTGGGCGGTGATGGAGACATCAGTCCAGTTCACGGTGCTAAAATCCCGGATGGTGTCGGCAAGTTTCTGCTGAAGATGTTCTTTCGAGCTGAATAAGGAGGCCAAGAAGTTGAACTGGCCTGTAGCGTCGGGAACACCTGGGTTCCATACTGCCTGTGACCTAGCTGAGATAACTACAGCCGAACAAAGAAACATGTACAGCAACAGCCTCATGCTCCTGTTCGTATAAGCAGATTAGCGTAAACAGCACTTTGCCACCACGTCTAGAAGCTATGCAAATAAAGTTTAGGGTCGAAGCAATGTTGATACCAGTCAGAAGACGGGGCCAATGACGTAGTTACACAAATAGGTGATAACGTATTATAATACAATGAACAATGAGGTGTAGGATGGGAGCAGATGTTAACGTGGGTTTAGAGAGACATTTTCTGACACCTTGCTTTTTCTGCAATTGACTTTCCACTTGTCAGAAAAGTTACAGGCTTTCATACAACAGATCAATCGGAACCATGTAAGGAACGGCCTATAGCACCAACGCAAACCATTTATAAAGTTTGTTTATTTTGTACCAAGGCGGTTATAGGGAGTTAGTAAATACAAACCTATATAGGATATATGGAGTAATAACACCTATAAAGCGCCGTGCGATGATCTGAATGGGCAGAAGTACCCAAACTGCTGACCAAGGCTATTGGTCGTTAATATAACATTGTACCATCATGACCACGGAAGGTGTTGTTTTGAAAAAGGACCATACCAGTTGTCGGGATTGGTAACTCAGTGTTGAAATGACCTAAATATCATCCTATGAAGACAACAGACCTTTGGTAGACCAAATATTTATACTACAGGTTTTGCGATCGAAAAAAAAATTATCTTGGTTTTGTTCCCAAACATGGGCGACGCCATATTGATATGTAATGAATGATGGGAAATTTGGCAACTTGGGAAATTTGGTAAACTTAGAAAGTATATATATACTAGTACATGTACTAGTACGTGTACTAACAAATCGATATCGTCACTATATGCATGGAACTTTTACGCTGTCTGTATAGTTTAATCGATCTAGATATTATGCATATTTTGTAGGAAGATGAATAAAGCCTGTGAAAAAAACTGTGCATATGTCATGATGACTCGCCAAAGCACGCCATGTTGAGTCACCGTTACAGCCGTCAAGGGTGCCTAAGTATCCATACGACCCTTACGGAATTCATACGATTCACTTCTAAGAAACATACGATCCTTACGGAATTCATACGATCCTTACGGAATTCATACGACCCTTATGGAAATCATATGATCCTTACGGAATTCATACGATTCTTACAAATTCTGGCCCCACGCCGGCCCGTGCTCTATTGCAGATTGATTTCCTTTCTTCAGCTAGCCTAGCGGTATAAAACATAGTGATATGTCACCCAATAAGTTGCCTCTTCTGCAGGTGGAGGTTTAGGGCTTAGCAGGGTCGGATAATCTCGATATCGTCGGAAGAAATGCAAGTTCCTAGGCCCCCATATTGAATTAGCAAGGATCGTATGATTTCCGTAAGGATCGTATGATTTCCGCAAGGACATCACATAATATACACCCGTCTGTTGTTACTAGACATCGGATCTTACAAATTTTAATTCCAGTTCTTGATTAATGCAGCCAGGTATTAACCAAGTTGATTTCCGCTCGACCGTGACGTCATAGTGAAATAAAGATGGCAGCAAGTTCTGAACCTGGTTTAGCGACTCGCAAAAAATGTTATTTTGAAAGCTGGAAAACAGACATTACGACAAAATGTAGTTGTATTTACATGTACTTCTAAAGTTCTCTTCTTCAAACACCTCCTAAAGTTTTTATGCGATAATTTGTTCGTCACAAGTTGTCATCCTTCCCACTGAAGTGTTGTTTGGATTGTTCCATGTAGTTGTCGATGTAGGTGAAGAAGGGTTGGTACTGACGGGCTCCGTACACGTGGTGGGCGTGGTGCCGTGCTGCCCCTCCCATCACACCAAATGGAATGATCTTGTCATAGCTCCACGGTAAGTCAAACCTGTAAACGTGGAAGAATCTATTTTAAAGAGAGGGATGATAATACCTGTGTATAACGTTATTGAATCGTTCATTTGTGTAGAAATACCAAATTAACATGGTATACACTGCTAAATTACTTATCTATCAATTACAACTATTCTACAAATAGTCTTTACAGTACGTCGAAGCGTCCTTTTGGCGTAACAGTTAGGGTGCTTGGCCCAGAATCCAGAGGTCCGGCGTTCGAACTCCTGATATGCCATCGACGTTGTACTCTTGGAAATAGCACTTAACACGACTTTCCTTACTTCACTTCACTAGAAAGCCACAACTAGAGCAAATTGCAGAACCCACCGCGCTTATCGAAAACGGCAGGGACCTCCCCTGTGTGAGTGGACCAAATAAATCTGTCCGGACATGCAGCTTGTACTCCTTAGTACAAACCTGGTGTGTTTCGCAATGATGCGTTTATACTATGTATGCAATACAGCAAACTATTCTAAATTTCAAACTACTTCGAAATACTAGTAGGTTTATCCAGCCTACCTTTAACATACAATACTTGCTTGTAGGTAGGTAAAAAAACAGCACATGAATAGTTGGTAACTCCATCGAAGTCTGGAGTAAAAAGTTTGATCACTGAGCTTGGTTTGATGTAGTTGCAAAATTAAATGCCTACCAAGGCTAACGTCATATTTCCAAATCGGGGCCAAGCCGGCCTGCTTGTGCAATCGAAAATTATAGAAATGTATACGTACACGTAAAACTGTACACAAATAATGCCCCAGACTATTTTCTTTACGTCTTGTGTACTTTGGTGTCTTTTATATCATACTTTTCGGTTCCGAAAGCTACCCGGCCGGGCCCCGGTTTGGAAATGTGGCGTAGACTGTAGACCTAAAGGTACGTGTATATTACCCGGCGTGGTTTTCCACCAGCAGCCCTATGAACACAACGATGAAGCCCGTCCTGCTGAGCGGGTGCGCGGACACCAGTCTCAGGGAGAAGTTAGCTGACAGGACCAGCGCTAGACGTTCTGCCACCGTCAGACGGTTGGTGACGCGGCCGTGCAGACCCGCCGGGTGGTCGTGGTGATGGGCGTGGATCGTTCTGTACAGGAAGGCGTTCCTGGGGAAAGCATCAGTATAGTAGAGTTCATTACCACGCGTCCTTATTTTTGGCGACGTCTCAGGGGCGAGCCTCGAGATATAGAATTGAGTGTGGTCTGCAAGAATTTTAGGAATTGTACAGGAATGTGTCTATGAGAATCATCATGTTAGTCCGCAGGGTTTTGTCCTCGGAAATGTTTAAGTGTATGAATTCTAGATTACCCCCAAGAGACCACAGAAATTCCTGCGGACGCTCTAGGGTCATTTTTTGCAATCTTCCTAATACATTTCTCTGCAGCCAGATTCCAGTGGACTGAAATTCCTGCGTCCCCTTCGGGCATTCCAGCATTCCTGTAGGCACACATCCTGTCCACTAACATTCCTGTCATTTCCCTTGTTGCATTTCGACCAATTAGCCTCATCCTCACCTTTGATACTTCACACCAAAAAGGTTTACCAATGAATCACAGTTTGTAGAATTCAAATTTCAAACACACTCAGTACGTGTATGTGTACACTGTAATATATGACGTAGAATATTCCTGCATACCTGTGTACACTGTAATGAATGACGCAGAATATTCATGCTTACCTGTGTACACTGGAATGAATGACGTAGAATATTCCTGCATACCTGTGTACACTGTAATGAATGACGCAGAATATTCGTGCTTACCTGTGTACACTGTAATGAATGACGTAGAATATTCATGCTTACCGGTGTACACTGTAATGAATGACGCAGAATATTCATGCTTACCTGTGTACACTGGAATGAATGACGTAGAATATTCCTGCATACCTGTGTACACTGTAATGAATGACGCAGAATATTCATGCTTACCTGTGTACACTGTAATGAATGACGTAGAATATTCATGCTTACCGGTGTACACTGCAATGAATGACGCAGAATATTCATGCTTACCGGTGTACACTGTAATGAATGACGAAGAACATTGCGTCATAGATGATGAGTGCAGCCGCTACCTGCAGTACCATCTGTCCCAACGTGGGGGCGCGCTCGGGTAGCGCTCTCGCTCTCTGGATCCAGTCAAGACGTTTAAGTTCTATGACGTTTTCTGATACTTCTGGGAACCTTCACAACAAAAGGAAGGAAAATCTACTTTTATAAAGTGCAAAGACACTGAAATGTGTGTGGAGTTAGCGGTAATCCCACAATATGATCCATCATCACCGATGTTTTGATTACTGAACGCTGAGTCCACAAGCCAATGACACTGCATTTGGTTTTGTGAACAAAAACATTTAGTACAGCAAACCTAAGAGTAGGGACAGTAAATGGAGTGTCCAATGGAACATATGATAAAGCCTATATAGGTAGGTAGGTAAACTAGTAATAAACAGTCACTTCAAATACACTTACATATATTTCAAATCTCAAAGCTTTACCCCCACTGTGAAATCAGAGGTGTGTTTGTCTGCCAAAGTATTGAAATGACGCCTGGACTTCACACACTACCCCAGATGGGTCAGTCCAGCCAATGAGAGAGTCAGGTCATCCCATTACAGGGTACAACGTGGAAAGAGTCATTAGATTTTTCAGATTCAAAAATGTGAGTGCAGCAATCTTAAGTGCCAGATAACCTATGTCACCCCCCGTCAGTCGAAAATTCAAATTACAACGTGGCAAAAGTCATAGATTTTTCAGATTCAAAAAATGTGAGTGCAGCAATTTTAAGTGCCAGATAACATATGTCGCCCCCCGTCAGTCGACAATTGAAGTAAGTTCCATTTTATCTGAAGTGTTTGTAAGGCTAGTCCTCTTTCATTGAATGTAATTTACCAGCACAGAGGAACTTTCATGCGAGGATAATGTTTACCTTTTCACGATGACTGTATCCAGGGCAGCTAATGGTAGCATGTACAGGGTTCCCTCTGTCATGAGATGGGGGATGGAGGGGCGAGGTGCAGTCAAACTCCGCTCCAGTCGGTACTTTGAGAAGAAGGGAACTTTCGCCATGGCCTCTGGCACCAGGGCGATGATAGAGTAACAGAATACGACGAACCACGTCTCAAAGTACACAGTCTCGTACAAGACGTGGTGACGTAGGTAGCGCCAGAGGCTGTCGATGTTATGCTGTAAAACATAAATTAGAAGAGCAGTGCAACAGCGATCCATGCGGTTTGCTTCACAACTGCATACTACACTATGCCTTTACTGGTTAGCTCAATCAACTAGCATTTTCTTTCTGCATAAAGAAAGCTGCATCTTCTCCAACCCGGAAATGAGTCTCAAGCTAATCAATGTTTTAAAACTTTTATTGTCCCTGTTTGCTAGAGATATTGTAGATCAGTATCAGTATCCACATTTACGGCATAGGCTACCTTTACACACCAGGCCCGTATGGACAAAAATGTTGTGTATCCGGTTACCTTACCGACCCTAACGAATACCTACCGACCCGTGCTTTTTTTACGCCTAAGGCTGTTAAACTCGCAAGGCCACGAAAACAGATATAGCTAGAGATACTGTATGAAATAGTGCTCAGTACATTTGGTGCTTTATTTCCAAGGTTTCAAACGTTGTCCATGACGGAACTTAACTTTGTTTGAGGAGGACAGTTGTGCTTTAGAATGTCGTGTGGGTAAACCAGAGGTCCTGGGTTCAAATCCGTTGATGTGCTACCGACCTTGCGCCTTTGGGAAAGGTATAATGTATACGACGTTCCTCACTTCACTCAGGTGGAAATGAGAACCTCATCTTCGATTTAGGGACGTCCCTCGGATAGGACGTTGAATTGAAGTCCCTTGTGACGACAGAAAAACCTAAAAGATTCCCAATACCGCACTTATCGAACAGAGTAGGGGTCCTTCCCGGCGGTGTGAGTGGATCAGTTAAATCTGTCCGGATATGTTTTTACTTTTCTGTACAAACCTGGTGTGTTACGGTTGTGGGAGTGCACATGGTTTACCGGGTATGCATTCGCACCACTTGGGGATGTCTCCGCCTACAGATTTCATGGTTCAAAGCGGGTCTAAAACCTGACCGACGACCTAGCAAAAACATGCGGACCCACGCTTTTGCGGGGATAGCCTGTTGGCAAGTAACTTAGACGTTTCCATCTAACATCTGTGTGATGAAAACGTTGTAAAATAATTTTTCAACACCTAATTTTTGTCGAAACATGTTAACAGCAAAAGAATGACCCACCCAACTTATTATTAGGTCCCCTTGCTATCGTCACGCCGCATATGTAAAAGTACACCGTATAATCAAAACATAGGATACTGAAAATGCTGGTGTCCTGATGAATTTAGTGAATTATTGGATCACTTCGATAGATATTTAAGGGAAAAAAAGAAAGAAAAAAAAAACATATAGGAGAATCCGTACCGGCCCTACTTTTTCAGGATCGTGACCGGAAACACAACATTACCCTTACCGGGCCAGTGTTTCAAGAGTTCGTTTGCACGCCACGCCCTCCAGTACTTAAGCTTATCAGTACTCAGTCATTTGTTTTCCGGCTTTGTGACTGAGAAAACAATGTGGCTTCTATCCACAGACAGTGTCGGTAAATCTTTAAGAGATTTAAATGTTTAAATCCGACATTGTAATATTACTTCTTACTTTAACTATGATTTTGTTTCAAAATTTTCAAAGACAGGTGCCACATTATAGGCAAGCACTAACCAAAGTTGCTTCCGGTTGAACAGACACACATTGTGTAGTATGTATGTATGTATACCTAGAAAGGGTCACACAAAAATGGCGACACAGCGTCCAGCTTACCTGTATTGCAGATTGGAGTAGATAACAGGTGACCACAGCCAGTACACAGAGAACCCTGAGGACGAGTATCAGCGGAGAACCCCGGGAACGACATGTTGTCCCCATGGCCGCCATTTGTAGAGATTTACATAAAAACCTCTGACCTGCAAAAATGGGCGTGGGGAAATACTTCAGCGTAACGTAGCAGAACACAGTACTTCGCCTTTGGGGATTTACTTGGTTAAGAGATCTTAAGAGCCCCGATGCTTTTTCGACCACCGAAAGTCGAAAGCCTTTTTCTAAAGTCCATTGCAGATTACACAAGGAAGAAGCAAAGAGGATATAGACTTCATCAGGGTACAAATATGAAAATGAACCCAAGTTTGTCCGCTCGTTCCCCGACCTCTACATGTCAACGCCTAGCGGAGAACATATGAACTGCAGCCGACACACCATATCGAGCCCATAAACAGTATTTAGGCGCAGATTAACTATGTGTTGAACATAAAAAAAATCTTAGACCTCCTTAAGAAAAAAAAGCCAACAAACCCCCATATAAAACGTGCAACCACTGAAAGTGCCCCCTCTAATACCTGTATAAGTGTGGTCTCGCTCGTGCTGGATCGGTTCGTCGCTGAAACAACAGGCGTGGGTAGTTACCGGAGAATTACAATTTTCGTGACGCGAGTCTAGAAGAAGAAAATGTCACCGAGGACTTGATTGCATTGGGTTTTGAGAAAGCCACAATCTATGGCTTTGAGTTCCTCTCCATGCTAGTTACCTTGGTCCAACACAACTTCGGTTTCGCCGCCCTAACAACCCTAACAGAGCGCATGTATCCCGTTGCCTGGAGCCGCACCTGAGGAGAGTACTTGAAGTCAAGTGAGCCGACGCCGGAACTTTCAGTAATATAAGCTTCAAAGGGATATAGTCTACAGCGAGCGGCCAGAAATTCTTCTGAAACTATGCGGAAATGTTTCACAAGACTGACATATTCTCCTGAAGTTTATCACTACAATTCTAAGGGACTTCAACAAATCGAATATTTTGTAAAGTTAGTCGATGAAAATGCGAGTGCGTGGGTGAGTGAGTAACCAGCCAGAACTGTACAAAGCTGTAGATGACTATGCTAAATTATATAGTGGGTTCTCTCTTGTGCGTATATCAAATACGTTACTTACCTGGTATTTTTGTCTTGGTAAAGTTTGCGCCCGAAGAAGTCTTTTTTTTCGGCTCGACAACCAGGCTGCACAACGCCGGCGCCGTCAATACGGAATTCGTACGGATTTCATAGACGCACAGTTCACCCCCATACTTATGAACATAGAGAACAAGAGGAAGCAACTAGCGTTCAGTGCTGTGGGTACCCTATGTGCCTCACACAAGCATTACCGTTTCGACAAGCCAAACACACCAGGTACATTTATTGTCAAGGGTGATCACTTCCAGCATTGGAACCAAACCACATATCCAATTCTGCAAATATCCTCTTACACCATTCCCGCCTTACATCCTGGAAGACTGCCCAACTGCGAACACACACAAAACAAACAAATTACAATACCTCCATTTTCACAGAGGTAAAAAATACGGAATGCATATATTACTCACCAGGAAGTTTTGTCAGTAAACATGAGTTTGTGGGACCCTGGGTTGGAATCTCCTCGCTGTGGGTTCAGTGGCCGAGTCAAAGCTCAAGTGACGCTAACCTGTGCCGCTCCGAGCACAAAAGGGTTCGCTAATGGGTGTTCTAAACAAGGAATGCTTTAGACCCTCTCAAAACCGGTACTTGACTGGTACAGGGGGCACGTTTGGGCAGTCAGCCGGGGCGTTTACTTTCTGGCACCGTTCCAATTCGCAGAATTTCGACCATTGTATTCACTAATCACTCGTTATTCGTGCCTTCAAGAGACGACTTTATTTTTTTTTTCAACTCCCAAGCAAAGTTGTTGACAATGGAACTGTTGTATGCAGTTGTAATACAGTTTTCTGTTGCTAATTACTTTTGTATTATCTTCACCAATGTGATGTTTACCTCCATGAAAAATGTAGGTATCGTTTTTGGTGTGTCTGTGTGAGTGTCTGTTTTTGTTTTTATTTTGTTTCCGCATATTTGTGGTCGGTATAACTTAAGATCCTCTGGACGTATAGTACTGATATTTGGTATGTGGGTAGGTGTTGGAAAGACAAAGGTCAAGGTCGATTTTGAGCCCCCTGGTGTGTGACCTTGGTACTGCAGCAAAACTTTTTGTATCTTTTGACCTGGACATGCTAAGGTCTTGATTTTTTTAGGTTGTGATGTAAGGAAGAGGTGATGTATGTTTGCCCCCCTAGCAGCTTGCTCTGGAACTGCAGGGGCAATTCTGTCAAAATCTTCCAAGGAGCATAACGTAACATAGGAACGATGGATTTCAATGATATTTAAAATGCAGGAATCTTTGGAAGTGATGTACATAAAGAAGTGCAAATTATGCAAATATGGGCTTCATTTGCATACTTAATGAAAAAAGTCTATATTTACAGTGTTTTCCATTCATCATCATCACCATGTACCCCCCCCCCCCTCCCACAAACACACATACATAAACACAGACAGATAAGCACACACATATAATCCCCCATTGTTGTTGTCCTTCTGTCTCAGGAGACAATACAATTTTGCTCATGTACACACACACATCAACATGCACAAACACACATACATAATCCCCTTATGCATAAAAGACACACACACACACACACACACACACACAGCTACAGATTCACACACACACACACGCAAACACACAGGTATAAACATACATGTTTGTATATACAAGGCTTAGCATACATACACACATGTGCACACTCCATACACTTGGGGCGAAGAATGCTTAATTGAAAGAGAAGACTAATAGCAAACCACAGCTTTGTACAAATACAGCAAAATAATTACAAAACAAAAATACAACGTACTAACACTTGGCTGCGTAACTTTATTGCAATTACATTGTATTACAGAAAACTTAAAACTTCTCTTAACTTCAAATTTTACTCTGTTTCTTGCATTTCTATGATTAAAAAACAAAAGATTTTCTGCACTTAACTATAAGACTGAAGATAAAATGTATGTTTATAACATTTAGAGACAGTTCTTAATTTATTGTTCCAATTCCTTACAATAGCTGCCAGTCATAGTTTGGGGCAATCTGTGTGGTTAAAATAATTAAAGAAACAACACCAAAATAAAATTTGGTCGCCCAGTTTGTATGAATATTGCTTGTACTGCCTGAATAAGCCCCTGTAAATGATTTAAAAGCAAGGAAAGAGCATCAAAATGATGTTATAACTTAAGTGGGTATCATCTCACTGGGTTGCAATTGCTTGCAAATGACAGTCGCCTCCAACAGATGCCAATTGACCTCCCAAAAGCATTTTTTTTTAAATTTGGAAGACATCACAAAAGGCTAAATGTTGCAAATGGATGCAAACTAGACGCTTAATAGTCCCTAACAGTCCAAATCTCTCTTTGCTGAAGCTTAATCATTTTGCATTGGACTTTTATTCTGTGGTAATAAAGTTGTAAGTAAGTAAGTAATAAAGTTGTCTTGTGGATGAAACTGAGGATGTGACATTCCGACCACGGCCATTTTGTTCATAGAAGTCATACATGTCACCCACATTTTGCACGTCAGTGTGACCACAATAGAAAATTGGCAGAAAATTACCAAAGTTGCGGCAATGTCCTAAATAGGCTTGTCCCAGTGAGATACCCCCTTTAGATCCAACAAATTGAATTGGCCTGAAAAGTAGCCTGACTAAAATTGCGTTCCTAGCAGCTGGCCCTACAATTGCCCCAGCCAGCGAGAGATTGTGTAAACTCAGGCTAGCCTGAAAAGCATATTCGTAGGACATCAGTAGAATGACAGACTATAATTTCATTCTGCAGAAAATTGCTACCAGACAACTCCCTCAGCATATTAACAAAAAGTAACTCTGAATCATAAAATTGTCTACAAAATCATACACAACTTTGCCAGTAGCATTTCTTGGTCAAGAATTTCCCATGTTTCTCTAGGTGTAGGGTAGAATTGGTCACTGTAACATGAACATAGATCAACATTTACTACATCAAGAAACTACTGTGATGGTGGTAGGGACCAGTACAGAAAACTCATGTCAACGTCAGGTAAAGGTCCAGAAGATCAGGTCCAGATTCGGACCTGAATCTGCTACATATTGGTACTGAAGTACTACATAACATCATATTTGGGAGAGTGAGACAAAGGCACAGGTCTCCGTGAACGTGACAACTCAAATTGTATATTGGAATGATGGTGGTAATTTTCAAGTCACAAGCAACTAATATGCATAAAGAAAAGAGAGGTGTTACAAAACATATATTTTATACATTTCTTATACAATCTCATTTCTCATCACACTTGGTTCTTTTTTTGGCATGACTGAAACTTCAAAAGCTGAAGTCCAAAAGGACCCCAAAATGTCAAAAGTCTACTGATTTTTTCAGGTTTGTACCTTTTTTGGATAACTTCCAGCAAGAAATACTGGTACCCTCTGCCTCCTCTTATTGTAATAATTAATATCCAAAATTCAAAATGTTTTTCAGGCATTTTAGACACCTGTCCTGAATTCCCTTCCCTGCATAGATGGGTGTGTTTGTTGAGTGTTGGAATGAAAGACTAGTGTTACGTGTTGCTAGAAACAAAGGATTCGTCTTCCTCAAAACTATCCTCCATTGGAAGATCAAACGAGACCTCAGAGTCATATGCACAGACCTCATCTTCTGACAGGTGACTGTCTCCCTCTACAAACTTGGCAAACCTGGAAAACAAACAATATGTCTGATTTGTAAATACTGGAAAACAATACTCTCCAGTCAGAGGTGGGTGGGGAAATCGTGACCTTTCCTGTTATTTTTTTTCGACGGCCATCCACCATAGCCGGTGGAATAGCGAAAAAAAATATAATAGAAAAGTCACTATTTTTCCACCCGACCTCTGCTGGAGAGTAGAAAACATGACATGGCAGCCGAATGTTAGGCCATGTTGATTTGATTACATGGATGACATCCTCCGGGATCCTAAAACTGATGCGAGCGTGTAAATTAAAGAAATGTGTGGCAAAAAAAAGTTCATCAGTTTTCCATGTGTTACAGTCAGGATGGTTACAAATTCAACTGTCTCAGCTTACCTTACAGGGGAACACTTCTCCAGTCTGCTGACAGTTTTCCATGTGTTACAGTCAGGACTGTTGCAGAACTGTCTCAGCTTACCTTACAGGGGAACACTTCTCCAGTCTGCTGACAGTTTTCCATGTGTTACAGTCAGGACTGTTGCAGAACTGTCTCAGCTTACCTTACAGGGGAACACTTCTCCAGTCTGCTGACAGTTTTCCATGTGTTACAGTCAGGACTGTTACAGAACTGTCTCAGCTTACCTTACAGGGGAACACTTCTCCAGTCTGCTGACAGTTTTCCATGTGTTACAGTCAGGACTGTTACAGAACTGTCTCAGCTTACCTTACAGGGGAACACTTCTCCAGTCTGCTGACAGTTTTCCATGTGTTACAGTCAGGACTGTTACAGAACTGTCTCAGCTGTTCCAGTGCTCGCCGTGTTTCCTCCCGCGCCTGCTGCTCGTACTCTTCTTGTGTCAGACGCCGGATCTTCCGCGGAAACCAAGTCCTCCTGAAGAAACAAAACATTTCCCGCAAATCCTGTTTTATCAAAAATTAATCTGATGTACATATCAGTATTGTTGCCAATCATATTCCTGCAATTTCCTTTCACGTTTGTATTTCCATGCCACTAATAATCTTTAAATAAACTCATAATAACCAAATTAATTTAACCATTGAAAACCTTAAAGTACATTATTTTTTTTATTATTATAATTCACGAATTGAGCTCAAGGACAAGATTAGGGCTTTGGACCTTATTGCAACCTGAAGTGTTCATAGCAACCCAGCTGTTGGGTGCAACCTGGCTCCAAAAAAATTATTTCAGACCCTGATACTGAAACCTTCACATCTACTTCAGGGCTGGAAATACCACCTGCATATACAGGTTAG
The DNA here is from genome assembly GCF_000003815.2 of Branchiostoma floridae. NCBI lineage: Eukaryota > Metazoa > Chordata > Leptocardii > Amphioxiformes > Branchiostomatidae > Branchiostoma > Branchiostoma floridae. The sequence continues at coordinate 1,468,136 of NC_049994.1, read as the reverse complement.
TGCAGGTAAAATTGTAGCTGAGTGTGCAGGTATTTCTGGTGTCTACCTGCAACTAACCTGCACTGGTCCATGTACTGGGTTTTATACATAAATGTCCCATAAATATATAATAATATGGATTATTATTAGCTGCATTGACTGTTACAACCTATATAGTGTATAAAAGAAAAATTAGCAATGGTTCCTGAACAATTTTAGTATGATCCATACTTTCTAAGTTCAGAGTGGTGCAGGTAGAATTTGTCTGGTGCACGTAAATTTCAATGTTACCTGCACCGGTGCAGGTATGCAGGAAAAAAGTATTTTGAGCCCTGTACTTACCAATAGTACCTGACTGCCTGTGCCAGTCTCTCTGGGATATTGGCCCAGAGTACAGCCAGTAGGATGATGGTGAGTGAGGCTGCAGGGAGCTGGGTTCCGTTGTACACAAATGTCAGACCAATCAGCTGAATCCCCCACTTAATCAAGTCTAAACTTCTCTCATTGGTCACTGGGCCATACCTAGAAATACACATATATTTGCATAATTCCCACCAATCAATTTCTTCAAGGATTTGTATGACCTGACAAAAAATCTCTTAGGCCTAGGGAAGAAATGCAGTTGTCTTTCTGGTTATGGTCCTTAAAAAAATGAAGGTAGGTACGTTTTCTTTTCTTCTTTTTTTTTGGCTTTACTTCAGTTTATTTTTTTATATTTTGGTCGAAGTGAAAAGAAAAAAAAAATTGTTAAAAAAGTTGCCTTCACTTATATATCTAAGTGGTCAAGAAGGTTGAATAAATGACTGAACACACAAAGTATGGTATATCAAGAAATAGATTTTTCATTTTGTTCTGTTACATCTTCTTTTTTTAAATTTTGAACTGAATTCGGTATTCTACATTCCGTATTGTCATCAAAATCTATTTTCTGACATATTCTTTAGTTTATAGCATATGTTCGCTCATATTGGAGCTACATGCAATACGTTCATAGTATGATCCAAAACTTTTCTTTTTTTGAAAATGGACGAAAACTGATGTGGCATCATCCATATAGGAAAGTTTATTTGCAAGTTTATACCCGTAGGCTAATTGCAAATACATGGTACAAACAAGATAGGGAATACGCATGTAGCAATGAACTGTGATAAATATTATTATACAAAGAGACTACTCGAATACTGTACTACATCTAGATAGGTTGGGTTTGACTTCTTTTTTGGAAGCAGAGGACGACAAAGACTTAGAGTCCCACTTTTTCTATAATTTGTGGGTTCGGTGATTTTTTTAAGAGGAAAGTGGCTTTCTGTTGGTCTGCAAATGTGGGAAAGATGGGGAATATAATTGTGATTACTATAATCACAACATGGCCTTACCTGTAACAAACAGCAAAGCTGACGAGAGCAGCCACTGCCAGGTACCCCAGTATATACGGCAGGTACCCCTGCAGTAGAGACTGTAGGTTCAGGTACATGTGCTGTAGGAGGTACAGGGCTGTGGACCATCCTGCTGCCAGCAGTACAACTGCACCACTTTTCTGACAGAGAAAGAAACAACACCATGATTAGAATGTGAAAAATGTGACTCATCAATTAAAGATGAACAAAGATGAAACTTTTGCCACAATGTACAATTGTTGTAAAAAAATTCTACATAATAATCTTTGAAAAAATATTTCATTCAGATGCATGTAGACCTGTTCTCAATTACCAATTAGTTCTTAAGGTTTCTCGTATAAATTGATATATCAGCATAGCTGGTATGATAGCCCTTCGACATCTTTGTTCTTGTGGCATGTAATTTGAGTTCAGAGGAATGATACCAATCCACCCTTAATAACTGATGTTGCATTATATGACCGCCTCCATATTTACTTTTATTTTGCACAAAATATACAAAAATTCTTTGAGATTTGTTGGGTTTACCATTGCTTTACAATTGATATGGAACATGTGAAAGTAGTATTTTGTATACTCACCTTGGGTACCAACTTACTGAGCATGTAGACAAGGATCAGAAGGGATGCCAACACACCAACAGTAATGCCTGATGAGTAGTAAAACAGCACATTCCTGGAACAAACACACCAACAGTAACTCCTGATGAGTAGTAAAACAGCACATTCCTGGAACAAACACACCAACAGTAATGCCTGATGAGTAGTAAAACAGCACATTCCTGGAACAAACACACCAACAGTAATGCCTGATGAGTAGTAAAACAACACATTCCTGGAACAAACACACCAACAGTAACTCCTGATGAGTAGTAAAACAGCACATTCCTGGAACAAACACACCAACAGTAATGCCTGATGAGTAGTAAAACAGCACATTCCTGGAACAAACACACCAACAGTAACTCCTGATGAGTAGTAAAACAGCACATTCCTGGAACAAACACACCAACAGTAACGCCTGATGAGCAGTAAAACAGCACATTCCTGGAACAAACACACCTGTCCAACAGTCCGCACCTGGGGCAGTTATTGTTGAATTGAGGTCACCTAAGTTAGCGCTGAATGGCACTGGCTCCGGAGATTTGTGACTTAGCCCCACCTATTGTAATCTCCTTGCAATTCAGCCCCTGGCAGCCAAGAGAGAGAGAGAGATAGTAGTTGACCTGCCCCCAACAATAATAAAGTTAGAAATGGACCAGTCTTACCTGCTGAGAGTAGAGGCATAACTGAAGATCAGCAGGCCAAACACAAGGCATGCTGGGGACCAAACGTTGATCGCTGAGAAGAAAATAAAAGGATGCTAATGAAATGGAATTCGAACATATACATTAGCAAATATAGAAAAAGTGTATAGAAAATGCTCAGTACTTTTTTCTTCCTACAACTATAGAAGTCAATTGAAGTTGAATAAGCAATCAACTCTAAATAAAGTCATTGTAGCATACTATTAGGCAGTCTTTACAAATGGTGTCATTTGCACAATGAGAACTTTGCCCTAGCACAGGACTTCACACACACACACACACACACACACACTGTCCCTGAAGGAGTAATATTTGTGGGTACAACCCATCTAGATTTAGATGTTAAAAAACACTGTGAATATTTCATATTTTCCTTACTGCAAGATTAAATCACCTTTCTTGTCCAGCCCGATGTATGTTGTTGACGCGTACTCCACTCCGACACACGACCTCTCGAACGGTGGGAGGGAGACTTTGTCAGGAGAGATCATGAGCCAGTAGAGGATGAGGTTCTGCTGGTCCTGTTTCTGACACACCTCCGACTTGTTGTGCCCCACATAAATGGTCGGGGCTCCGTCCAGGGACTTCACCCTGACCTGAGGAAGGTCATCAGCATTCATCATCAACATATCCTAGAGCTTAGGAATTTTCTTTTGCACAACCAGTTTTTCACGCCTGCTCACGTTTCGATGTGTCAGACATCTTCCTCAGAGCTTCTAACTGGAGTTCTGCTTCTCACCGCTATATGTAGCCGATGTAGGTGGCACTTACGTCAGCAGGTGAGAAAAAAAATGGTTGTGTAAAAGAAAATTCCTATGTCCTATGATCTACCAACCTGATGAAATTATTTTCCGAAATATCTTAGAGCTGTGTACCTGTACACTGTACCAATACAGTATCTGTACAATCAACTAATCGCAGGTACAAAATACCAGAACCCTACACAGAGGGACTGCCTGTCTGTCACTTAGCACTACACAAGGGAACTGACAGAAGAGTTCACTTCAAAATAAGGCAAATACTCCCTTTAGATGGTAATAAAACATTCCAAACTTGCAGAGACATTTTGCATACATGTAAGCATTCAGAAAAAAATATATTACAATTTTTTCATTGTCAACATGGGGACAATTTTGTCTTAGTTTCCATAAAATAATCCCTACTGGTGATGTTGGTGGTGTGGAATTATAGATTCTACGCAATAGGTTTGTGTCTAGTGCACTTTGTGTCTAGTGCACTTTGTGACTTCCTCACATGTGACTTTTTAAAGCTTAAGATGACAGATTTAGCAACAGAAATTTGCAAAATGGGCTTCCTTCTTAAAATGCATAAATGTATTTTTAATTTGAGCCCAGATATTGACCATTTGATGACTAATAAAATATGTGAAACTTATAAAAACAAATATGTATTTTGAACGACTCCAAGGGTTTTACCAGCAAAGAAAAATGTCCATACTTACAGTCACACTGCTCCATAGTAAGAATGGACTAGCTGCCTCCCCGCTGTAACAGAAAACCTGGAAGCTTCCTTCATCTGTGCTGAGGGTATAACTGGGTGTCTTCTTGGTAAGTTCTGCATTAGGAAGAAATATAGGTATGAAAGATTTAAAGATTATAACTTTCAAGCTCAAGTAATAATGGTAAGATTCTGTCATGAAGGAATCAAATGGTGCACAAGGCCCTAATTTTGTGCAATATAATGTTATGCAACATTTACAAGCTTATGTCACCAATGACACTAAAATACAACAGGTCCTTATCACAACAGGGTTGTACAAGTCCACTAGCCCTATTGTCCAGGGCAAGTGAAAGTGCTGCTGATCGGGCAAGTGAATGTCCTACCCCACTTGTCCGATCAGACAAGTAAGACACTTGTCTGACACTTAATGACTGACCTCTATAAATATTTTTTTTTTCTTAAATAGTTAGTTAGTTCTGGGACTGTTTGAATTTGAGACTGAGACTTCTTAACTTGTCAAACTTCTAACCATACTGCAGCTGTAAGATGGGGAGTCTTCAATGCTCTTGGAACCTTTCCTATATCATATCATATCATAATATCACTTATCACATCATATCATATCATATCACATCATAGAGTTTGGAGAAGCATACTTCAAATCCCTTTTAAGGCTAATCTGGAGTTATTCGGGTACATTAAACTAGTAATAATATACTAGTAATTTTGGTTCACCGTTAACTTAGACTAGAGTCAAAAAGATATCTAAGTACAATTATATTTAATATGAGAACATAGCATACCTCTTACACCACTAAACCCGGGCCCACAGTCTGCCGATACTGTCGTCACTGATGCCAGGAAGAAGAACAACACGAGGCCGATGACTGGCATTGCTGAATCTACCTTTAACTCGCGTATAACAAATTTAACGTTAGTTAGGGTCACCATGCAGGCTTACTTGAAGTGGGGAGGGGGGCGGTATGGTGCAGAAGGTTTTTGTTACCGTTGTCGAGATTCACAATAGTAGAGATCTTTCTCTATAAATTCTGATAGTTCAATGTAACACAAAGGGAAACACTCTAAAAAGGAACGTGGCAGATATCTTGATGTCTAAGGACTAGAAACAGAAATTTGTAATTTTGGCGCCAAAACTGCCGCTACAGGATCGCCTTGCCAGTGAGAGGTCAATGGAGTAGTCCATTATTTTCGATAGGAGGTAATTTTTGTGAACGCCTGTTTGACTCATTGAATTCAGTAAATAATTAGACACAGATAGAAAATAATCAATAACGATGATCACAATGTAGTGATAATGATAATGTTGATAATGTTAAATATGATCTTGATAATATAAATACCCGCAAGGGTATCGACTGGCTGTGGTTCAGGATTCAAGGTAAAGATGATGATGTAAATGATGAATAAGTATATTTTAAGTCATCGTGACACGCGTTACCCAAACCAAGGAGGTTAAAAATGTCCTTGCTCAAACCACGACTTCAATGAAAGGAACGGTGAAAAGTATGATTCATTCGTATTTTCTCCCCGAAAAAAATCACAAAACAAAAGCAACTTCATCCCACGCAAAACCTATGGATGGACTTTCTATGTAACATATTAAGCATGACATCATCATATGACCAAAACATCAAAGATTTGTCCAATCAGAATTTCTTTTAGAAATTTGTCATTGCAATGAACCAATGACAAGGCAGGTAACAAGCTAGCACAGACCTGTAATCATCAACAAAACATCCGCTTCCGCGAAGATTAGACCAATGAGAATCCATGTTAGAATTCATGTCAATCTAGTAGACCAATAGCAGCGCAGGTTACATATCAGCTCGGATCTATTTCAGTAATTTCCCAGAACGCAGTTTCGGACGCTGTGTGGCGGCGACTTCCTCTTGTTCCCAGAAAAAGGAGGAAAGCACGCTGCAAGGGAATGTTTCTCACCGGCTTTGGCACTTTGACTGTGCTTTACCCATCCCTGTGGTCCGCCAAAATCTGAGAGAGACGATACGAGAGGTCCCTGAGGTTTGGAAGCAACAAGTAAGTGTTCCGCTTCGTACACTGCCCCTCCCCCTTCTGGGGTTCTTTACTTGTACGTCGGGTAGAAATGTGTCTTTTTATGGCAGAATATGCAATTTGTCGTTCTTGTAAGTCAGACTGTTTCTAAGTATAGTACACTGATTTCATTTTATTAGCATTGTTGTAAAAATAGAACCTCCTTTCTGAAAGGAGTAATTTTGAGGCCATACTTTTAATGGCTGGCAAAAATACTTTTCCATTTTTAATCAAGCTGATAATTAGTATGGATATTGCCAATTAAGATCAGAAACTGCTCCAAAATATGTAGCAAGTGTTTCCTTTAGATAATCAAAGGGATTGACCGTAAATATAGCCCATAGTCATTGAAAGGTACCCTAAAGTTCAGAATGGGCCGTTAACGGTTAAGAAAAATTATGCATACTTCTTCACATTTAGCCCTGGAATGTGTGAACTTTTCTGCTGATATCTTATACATGTTCATGTACGGAGTCATGGAAAAGGCTATATTGGCAAGAACAGTGTTTGTGAACATGTCCGACAGTGCTTCCATCGCGGTGGAATAAAACTCCTCTGCCTGCTAAACTTCTTCCCCAGCTTATGATACTGTCTTAAACCACTGCAAGATCTGCTTGGAGATTAAATAAAACTATTTCAAGCCCTGATGAAAAATGTGTGGTTCTAATTCATGCAAATGAGTTCATAATACCACACATTTTCATAGTATCACACTTTTCTGCACTATGGGGATATAAACATGTAGTAATTGAAGGGCTCTGATTGGCTGAGGGGTAGTGGCCAAGTTCTAACTCTTACATCACTGGTGTCGTCAGACTGAAAAGTGCTATAAGCATGTCACCTCTTCTGACCAATCCTCACGTAGCATGGACCTTCTCTACTGGGAATTACAATTATGTCTTGTGGTAACTGACCAATCCCAACTTATTTGTAATTACCCAAAAGTATAGCCAGCCTGCAGCTGGGTCAGCCTGATCATCTTGGCAGACGTCTTGACAAGCTGAACATAAATTACCACTTACTTCTGGAGCATAAGAAAGATTATGGCCTTTCAGGACCAATGGGGTATGCAGCATTTGCTGCATTACCAATCTGTCAGCCAAATCCACCTTAGGTCAATTTACCACAAGCCTACCTTGTTACTTGTTTTCAACCATTTTTCAACAAAAACATACTTGTCATGCATCATAGATTCTCAGCTACTAGTAATGTAATGGGGGAAAACTTGAGACAGATTTCTGTCTGGTTTTATCATGCCTGAGTACTGTATATCTCGTCTGTTGCCATGACTACAGTATTGTATGCTGATTACTAACTTGATTAGGAATAAGAAGGTAACAAGAAAGGCTTTTGAAAAAGCTGGCCTCGTTAGAATATTTAGGTGAGCATGAGCACTACAGCTGCAGTAAAAATCAAAGAAACTGTACCTCAAATATTTGTTGCATACGATGAGTGGCAGGGGAGGTCTCTACATAGTACTTGAGCAATAAATGCTAGCAGAACACAGTTCAGGGTTGAACAAGTTTTCTGAAATGTACTTGTCCTGTCGGGCAAGTCCATAAAAAATTCACTTGCCCAAACCAACTTTTCACTTGCCTGAAATTTAAATTACATTTTTCTACATACTTTCCTGGCCGTCGATGGAATTCTTGTTTTTGGCTCAATTTTTTTGTGTTGACCAATGTTTGATGTCATGACTGAAAATAAGCAACATCCGAATGAAAGCTCATCTGTGTTGGTAAATTCCATAGTGAAAAGTTTAAACTTTGTTCCAACACAAGGGAAGAAACTCACCATAAATTTTCGGCCGAACACTCCGACCTTCATCAGATGAATGACTCGCTGCACTAATCCAGAAGTCGTCGGATGACGTCAGGTAGCAGCGAATCATAAATGGCGGGAAGATAAGCAAGTTTATCAAAATCTCCCTCAGTGGAAAAAATCTTACTTGCCCGATCGTGCAAGTTGGGTAGGACATGCACTTGCCTGATTGGTGTTTTCACTTGCCAGGGACAATAGGGCTAGTGAACTTGTCCAACCCTGCAGTTCAAGGGCCAAAAGGGCTTGTGGTGCCCTAGGCCTAGAAGTTATACATACAACAAAAAAAGCTGTCTGCATATTGCTCTTGGAAATAACGCTCTGCGGAGGTCAAGAGGCAGTTGTGTAAGATAAGATGCACTTTGCACAACTGCACAAACCTCATTATGCAAATCATACAGTCTCATGGCCTACATATTTCTACTGCCCACAGCGAAGTTTACACCTGGCTTCCTTTCAAGTAAGACTCTTTGACCAATCTTCAGGAATTTTGGCTGTTACTGCTTTTTGTTCTGCATCATAGACCAAGGGGGTTGTGAATAAGCTTAAGCATAACTATGTGAAATATTTCTGGCTTTTATGAATATCTTATTTTTTCAATGTGCAAATAAGGTAGTGATTAGCATGTTTTGTTTGAATTGATGGGTTTGCCTATCTGAAACTTTCTGAAACTTTTATTGTTTGAGTAAAACTAAAAAAAGCATTTTTTTGCAGATTCCTGCCCAAGGGCAAAATTGCGACGTGAAAAGGGACAAACAAACAGCTAAATAGTTGAGAACAACTTATATGTGTCTACTATTTAGTCTAAAGATAACTCTAAAGAAAACTGTAATTTGTTGGGTTCGACTTCTTTTCCTGAGACAACTTGGAAGACGAAGGATCCCACCTTTTCTATAATGTGTGGGTTCTGTGATGTTAGGAGGAATGTAGTTTTCTTTTGCATGACATAGCACATTTAGCACGTGTAAGTTGTAGCTTTAGCTGTGCATGTTGTTTGTGACATAAATACTAGTAATTCAGCACTAGGGGTGGGTACCGGTCCGATATACCGGTACAAAACAGTTCTTTTTTGTTGTACTGGTCCAGAAAAACTGGACCTGAAAAAAAATCAGTGGACTGAAAATGAACAGATTATTCCAGCAGACACACAAGTTAGGGGGCTTACTGGTCCAAGAAAATAACAAGAGCGAAGTAGTGGAGAGTTGATAGTAATTTTTACCATTCAAACTTGGTCTAAAACAGAGGCATTTATTGTAACTTACATGTACATGAAGATCATCATCATATATAGGATTTTGAAATGCCAAACTTGGACATTGGATTCTGCACCAAACAGAATCCTTTGTAGCGAAATTTGACCTTTGTTTTGATTATTGCTCAATGCTCATTGCCCTGGAATATGCATGTATTTTGTAGGGTTACCCACTTTTGATGTACTACTGGTTGAGGTTTCCATTTCTTGACTCAGAGTAGTCTTAGGCATGATCTAGACACGGTTTTTCCCGATATGGGCGAGCCAAAAACCTCTCGCCGACAGCTTTTTTTCAGTGTTTAGATGGAACCGCAATATCGCCATAAAGATATCAGCAGAATTTCTCCAGAAAGGTCCGGAGCATTCGCCCGATAGCTTAGCAGGGGTCTCCGATAGCTTTGCAGGGGTCCCCGACAGCTTCCGCGTGCGTGTAGATGTGTCCCGACTTCGGGAGGGCTCATTAGCATATAACGCGGGCTCATTAGGCTATATAGCTGTTTATGACTGTAAGCGCCACGGGTGTCCCGCAGCCAACGTTCCAGATCCCTCCCGACATATCCACAGATATCGGCAAAAACTGTGTATAGATTGGGCCTTATATGGTGTTTGTTCCCTTTGTCTGTGTTTCAGGTTACAGTCTGAGCTACAAGTAATAACAGAAGGAGAGGATGGCACTGTGGGCCAAAGCACAAACCCTGCAGGGGGATGCCCTGCAGCAAATGCAGAACCTGTATGGAACACACTTCCCCATCGAAGTGAGACACTACTTCGCTCACTGGATAGAAGACCAGCCATGGTGGGTGGGCTTCTTTTGTGCGTAATATTGCCATGTTGATTTCATTATATGGATGACAAAATTGTTGCAAGCATGCAAAGAAAACTAAGCTTGAATTGAAAGCTGCCTTCATTTTGAATTCTAAGTGGTCCAGAAGATTGAACAAATGAATTACTTAGGCTAAGTAAGCACTTGGCTGCTATAAGCGTGATTAAATCAGACTATTTTTTGAAGCGGAAATTCTTCTAACCTCTTTTCAACTAGGGCAATGAATAGTGGAACACAGCTTAACGTTCCATCCTAAGGACTGCAACCCTTTTCAGTAGTGTGCATATGCATGTCAAGTGAGCGACACAGTCGGAATTAAACTCATGCAGGACTCAAAATACGTTTTTCTGCATACTTGCACTGGTATGAAAATTACCTGCACCAGAAAGATTTTACTTGCACCACTCTAAATTCAAGAAGAATGGCTCATACTAAAATTGTTGAGAAACCATTGCTACTTTTTCTTTTATACCTCATAGGTGGTAACAGTCAAGCAACAGCTAATAACAATCCACATACACTTACATCATAGGACGTTAATTTATAAAACCCATTACATGGACCAGTACATGTACAGGTTAGGTGCAGGTAGACACCAGAAATACCTGCACAGCTCCAATTTTACCTGCACTAACCTGCATATGCGGGTGGTATTTCGAGCCCTGTCATGGTTATTGTTACAGATGCTGGGTCACTAACCACTGGACTAAACATGCTACCATGCTAACCTTTTCTATGCCTGTACAGGCAGGACATAGACCCAGACGTGCGAGGCCACGAAGGGAAGGCCCGAATGATCCTGGACGCTCTCATCAAACAACTCCAGTACAAGTACGACCAGCTGTCTGACACAGACTTCCTGCTCCGACTGAAGATGAAAGAAATCGCTGACCACTTCACAGTAAGTATGAAGAACGTATAATTACGTACCTGGGTCAACACAAATGTTTCAAACTGTACTTTACATTTAATTGCATGGGCTTTCAAGTTGTATTGGCCCAGCTTCCATCCTATGATTTAAACATGTGTGCCACTATATATGAATACCAGATTCAGACATTGGAATTGATGTAGTTTTGTTTGAGGACGTGAAATTTTCTCAACTTTTAGTGCATTTTAAAATAAAATGTGTGCTTTCTCAGTTAAGTATAATATAAAACAAAATGCCACATTGTGTTTCTATCACCCTTGGTCCCAGCCTAAAGAGGTACCTTGGGTGATACAGAATACACTGACCATGTTTTATTCTATTATGTACAAAGTTCAATTTGAGGCTCTAGAAAATATGTAATCAGTGGGTAATTCTATATGAACCCGTTTCAAGCCACCTTATATAGTGAAAATAATAGAATCTGATTTTTTTCCCTTGCAGAAAAATTATGGCAGCAACCCTCTTGACCTAGTCCGCATCATCAAACACTGTATCTCAACGGAACAGGCATTGGTGGATCAGGCTACTGGGGTAAGGCAAGAAAAGGCTTTTTTGAATATTTCAGTGATTTATTTTGACTGTCGTATCTAATGGTAGATAGTTATGGTGTTCTCAAACCATTTTAGCTCAATGAGGTATGATTCTTCTACTGGTCATGACAGAGAAGGTAGATGGTATGTACAGTACTTGAAGATTCATTGCTCAGGGAAATTCACAGACCTATTCTCTACAAGTACAATAAACAGTGGATCACGACCGGAACCCATTCCAGTAGCCTGGATGTTGCGTGGTGTCAGGATTGGAACTTCCAGCCTCTCAACCACAGAGTATGACATAAGAAAACACATTGATGACATATTCAGCCCCACCTGATTGTATGATGATATAAGAGATTTACATCTGTTAGCCTAGTATAGATGGTTTGTATGGTTGACCGTAGGAAAGTCACTGTTGGTTCAAAAAAACTTCTTTTTGTAATCTACAATTTTTTCTAAAGTTCTCTATTCTTTGCTAAGGTATTTGCTTTCATTCAGATGCAAATTGACTTTGCTTTATTTTTTCTCAGCTGAATCAGGAGATGCTGAGCGCAGAAGGCGCTGCTCGGTCAGAAACCAACAGGAAAATCTCGGAGGCCTTCCAGCTGCTGAAACAGTTCACACAGGAGACAGAGAACGACCTGAGAGTCATGCAGCAGAAACAAGAGTTCTTTGTTATTCAGTATCAGGAAAGCATCAGGTTACAAGGTCAGTAGTTGAAGTGATGAAATGTTAGCATTTGAATAGTGATTATTAAGTTTATGAGCTAAAAATCAAGTTACTGTTAACAAATCAAGAATTACAGTAATATAATATTACAGAAAGACACACCCAACGTAGCGGTAGGGACACTACATGGGGTACAGACACTACATGGGGTACAGACATTACAGGGGGTGTGGACACTACAGAGGTAGAGGCGCTACAGGGGGACGGACACTACTGGGGGTACGGACACTACAGTGGATATACATGTAGACACTACAGGGGATACAGATATTGCAGGGGTACAGACACTACAGGAGTTACAGATGCTACAGGGGGTTCAGGTGCTACAGGGGGTACAGATCGTACAGGGGGTATGGACGGTACAGGGGGTACGGATGGCACAGGGGGTATGGACGGTACAGGGGGTAAATCACGGTACAGGGGGTATAGACATTACAGTGGGTACAGGGGGTACGGACAAAACAGCGGCTTCGGAAACTAGAGTGGGGGATGCGGTCACTACAGTGGGTACAAGGGGTAAGAAACAATGCCAGTTGTCTACCACTGTTCTGTCCCACATTTCTGGAATCATTGCTAAATATCCCTAGCCTGGAATCCAGCCGTGTTGTGCTTTGGTCGCACTGCTTCCTGCCAACACGTCTGGCCTTCGTTACAATTGGAACAATCGGCCCTTACGTCACTAATGAGGAGACTCATGAATATTCATATTTATCTCTCTTTGCTCATTGGATGACCCTTGAGAGAAGAACACCAATCGCGAGGCGCCATTTCTCACATGATCTGTTGTTGTGATACAGAGGTCACGCAGACGAAAAGTTCGCGGGAAAGATAGAAGTAGTGTTCCATTCGATTTGTTCGATTACGAACTGAAAACATGATTTTATGTGATCTCGCATGAAATCTCTGCGAATATTCAAATGCCGATCGTTCGAATGCTAACGAAGGCCAGTCGTATTGGCAGGAAGGGTACCTCGGAGTGACCAAAGCACAATACGGCTGGATTCCAGGCTAAAACCTGTGTCCCCCCACACAGCCCAGTTACAGCAGGTACAGCAGCAGCCAGCCCAGGACCCCACCAGGGTGCTGAATGAAACCAACCTGACGAAGAAGAAGGCAGAGGTGGACACCCTGTTACAGCAGGAGGCCCAGCAGCTCTTACAGATGAGAATTGTAAGAACCAAGAACTCACATGTGCACTCACACATTAGTACTCCCAACCAACCCCTAGCATTACTCTTTTCCCATGCAAAAAATGCTCATTGGTTTCACATTAACAGTATTCTCTTGACGCATGTTTTAAAACTATTAGTCCAAAAGTCCTGCAAGTTGTTGCTTTATTTTAGGTTATTGAATGGGATTCAAATAGAGCAAGCCTAGGTAGTACTGCAGTTCTAGGATGGATGCAAAACTGTACATGTTGTTTTCGTGCACAAGTTTGTAGAGACAATACCAGTGGGGAACATTTTTACAAATTTAAGAAAAGATTTATGGAAGTCCCTGACTAATATGCAAAATTAGCCAGAGAAAAGGGAAGAAAACATAATAAATTTAAGAATTTATCTTGTTCAAGATGTGTTAAAGAAGTGGTGCATACTTTATTTGAGTGTTTCCATTTTACGTTTCAGTCCCACAGACTTGCCCCAAATTGGGGGTGCATATTTAATTAGGGTGCATGTATTATTACAGTACTTAAATTGAGAAAATCTGATACAGACTCTTGCAGAGAAGCACAGAACAACATTCCACCACCTGAGCGAACTGCAGCAGCGAATCGTAGAGGAGGAGCTCATCCAATGGAAGAGACGACAGCAGCTCGCGGGAAATGGCGGTCCGCAGGAAGAAACTCTGGATCTGTTACAGCAGTGGTGAGCTGTTTGTTTACTCATACTTGCTATCTGTGCTTTTTGTTTTGCTTTCTGAAAAAAATAGACTTGGTAGGTAATGTCAGTTCCAATTCTCTCATCTATACTATAGCTATGGTTGTTGGTTCAAACTTGGGCTTTTACCATATTAGGAGGCTAAGGCCTGCTTTTCATGCATTTTCAGAAACACTTCTGGAAAGGTGTTTTCTAAAAACACCTCCAGAAAATGAATGTCAATACAATTTAAACCCTCCACAATGCATTTTCAAAAACAGCTCGGAATCACTGACCCTCTGGGGTGAGTTTGCAACAGCTCAGCTCAACATATAAAACGGCCACGTTTTCAAAAAGGTTGTTTCAGCATCGGCTTGTAGGTCAGAGGTCATATTCTAAGAACATTTTGGCATGAAATCACGCATGCATGAAAACAAGGCACATTTAATTTCTAAAGGTCAAAATACAAAGATGCATTTAAAATGGGCTATTGCTAAATTAAATGTTCCCTGTCAGGTGTGAAGCCCTGGCTGAGATCATCTGGACCAACCGACAGCAGATCAAGCGAGTGGAGATGCAGCGGCAGCAGCTGCCCATCCAGCAGCCTGGTCCTGACATCCTTCCTGAACTCAGCACCACTATCACAGCACTGCTGTCTCAGCTGGTCACCAGGTAAGGGGAGTCACTGCTGTCAGAATCAGGCTGCCCATCCAGCAGCCTGGTCCTGACATCCTGCCTGAACTCAGCACCACTATCACAGCACTGCTGTCTCAGCTGGTCACCAGGTAGGTCCTGACATCCTGCCTGAACTCAGCACCACTATCACAGCCCTGCTGTCTCAGCTGGTCACCAGGTAGGTCCTGACATCCTGCCTGAACTCAGCACCACTATCACAGCA
The DNA here is from genome assembly GCF_000003815.2 of Branchiostoma floridae. Taxonomy (NCBI): domain Eukaryota; kingdom Metazoa; phylum Chordata; class Leptocardii; order Amphioxiformes; family Branchiostomatidae; genus Branchiostoma; species Branchiostoma floridae. Next base: position 1,453,080 of record NC_049994.1, on the reverse strand, counting down.
CTGCTGTCTCAGCTGGTCACCAGGTAGGTCCTGACATCCTGCCTGAACTCAGCACCACTATCACAGCACTGCTGTCTCAGCTGGTCACCAGGTAGGTCCTGACATCCTGCCTGAACTCAGCACCACTATCACAGCACTGCTGTCTCAGCTGGTCACCAGGTAGGTCCTGACATCCTGCCTGAACTCAGCACCACTATCACAGCCCTGCTGTCTCAGCTGGTCACCAGGTAGGTCCTGACATCCTGCCTGAACTCAGCACCACTATCACAGCCCTGCTGTCCTGACATCCTTCCTGAACTCAGCACCACTATCACAGCACTGCTGTCTCAGCTGGTCACCAGGTAAGGGGAGTCACTGCTGTCAGAATCAGGCTGCCCATCCAGCAGCCTGGTCCTGACATCCTGCCTGAACTCAGCACCACTATCACAGCACTGCTGTCTCAGCTGGTCACCAGGTACGGGGAGTCACACCTGTATGGTATGGGATTGGTATTGGCTAGGCACATCACGGACACTAACATGGGATTAAAGAGGGCAGAAAGGTCCCTGAAAGGTGACAGGAAATGAAACTGGCCTGAGTTTTCTGTAGGCACCTCACTGAAGACAAGGCGGCTGGGAGCCCAAGTTAGTCAGGCTAGTGGACCAAAATCCACTCCGGGTAATCGGGCCAATGGACTTGAATTTCTATTCTTGTGGATAACAGTGGTTGTACATAGAACCAGTGGTTGAATGCCCTGTATGGATGTTAGATTTACACACATTTTGATGTCTTCCATTCTTTGATGATCACATTTTGAGAAGATGAAGCCACTGTGCAGAAAAAGGACAGAAAATGTTTTGATGCCATGTTAAGCTATAGTTTAAGTCAGAGTACAGTATGTTAGAACATGCATGTCAGTATCTGTTCTGAGTGTGACAGTAACTGAGTGTTATGTTAACTTTGCAGTACCTTCATCATTGAAAAACAGCCTCCACAAGTCCTGAAGACCCAGACTAGGTTCCAGGCTTCAGTCAGGTGTGTATCAAACGTCTCACTTCCTAGCCCTGTTCACACTCGGCAAAAACTACGCAAATCAATTTGATCTAAGGGCCAGTTGAAATTAAGCTGACTTGCAGGACGGAAAAGATTGTGTCATTTTTGTCGAATTAAGCTTCGCATGATATCACAGAAATAAAGTCTCGGTTTTCAAAGCATAGTTGATAGAAACAAGAGAATTTTTCCAGCCAGTCGGCTAGCTGTCTGTTTTTATCTTAACCTCTCGCATAAATCTCACTTTAAAATGTCTAACAAGAAAGGAAATAAAGTGTTTCGGCTTTACAGCTTATAATCAGTACAGTCTGTTACATGTATGACATTACAGATTTATACTGACAACTGATATATCGCAAATGAAGTTGGTTTTAAACATTTCCTTCTGTTGTTTCCCTACAGACTGTTGGTTGGAGGGAAGCTAAATGTACACATGAACCCACCTAACGTGAAGGCCACTATCATCAGGTATGAGAGGAGTAAAGTGGGTACCTCACCTCAGGGCTCAAAATTCATTTTTGGGATTAGGTGCACCCACAGAAAAAAATTGGGTGCACATCTCTAATTTTGGGTGCACCTGGGTGCACAAACACCCAGTATTTCGAGCCCTGTGCCTGTTTGCAAAAGACCGTTTATGAACAGGCTCCAATTTGTCGAAAATTAATGCCAGCCAATTTATTGCCTGAAATGACAAAAAAATGTATATTTTTAATTGCAAAAGGCAAAATGGAACGAATGGGTTAAACCCAGTTTGCACTAGACACCAACAGATCACTACAAATCTCTCTTTGAAGAAACTTAATCATTGTAGATTGGTTTGCAATTAAGTGACAAAAAGAGCTGCGCTGAAAATGTGTGCTGATGCTACATTGCAAATGTTGGGAATTGCTGAAACACAATGTTACAGATAGACACAAACACAGACAGGCGAAAAACACTACTTCACTTAGCCTGACTACTGTCAGCTCGTCCACTCGTCAGATCCCTGGAAGCTTCATAACCAACACCTCTAAGCAAGGAGCTTATATCATTTACATCCACTCTTTTCTTTATGATTATGGCAATAGACATACAATATGTACATTCAAGTTTATAACTACTAACAATGGTCCTTCTTTTCTGCAGTGAAAACCAGGCAAGAGCACTGCTGAGAAATGAGAGGATCAAGGAGTAAGTACTGATTATTGTTTCCTTAAGAGGTTATCCATGATAAATTGAATGAATAATTGTAAATGAAAAATTAAATTGTGAATTTGTATGGATGCAAAATTTGAATAGACAACGTATTACAAGGAATTACTTATCCTCAACTTGACTGTTAATAAGAAACAAAGTTAAACTGTTTTTGTGGCACACTTTCCTCCATAGCAATGACAACAGTGGAGAAATCTTGAACAACACAGGAGTGATGGAGTATCATCAGGCAACCAGAATCCTGGGAGTCACATTTAGGAACATGGTAATTATGTATTACCAGTATCTTTCAACATGGTTAAACAAAATGCCCCTGCAGTTCCAGAGCAACCTGCCAAGGGTCCCAAATGTACACTGTCAGCAAAAACTGTCTGCCACCAAAATATCAAGACCATGGCTTGTCCAGGACAGAATTCTGCTGTAGTACCATGGTCATACACCACCGTTATCCAAAATTGACCTTCTAACTTTCGCCACCCCAACCGCTATCCATAAACCAAATATCATTGCAATCCACTCAGATGTTAAAAGGTTATACACACTCACTGACTGCAAATATCCAGAAACACAAGCACATGAACACACCAAAGCAATACCTCCATTTTCCATGAAGACAATGACAGCTCCATGTGTTGCTGAAAAAATAGTACAAATTGTCCAGATAGGAATTTCCAGAGAAGTTAACCGGCATGGCAGTATGCAAAATATTGAAGAAAATTTGGGGGGGATCGTCTTCGTTGCAGTAATAACTATCTATATAGGTGACATAGTAGGAAATTTTAATACTTTTATTGCTTTGCAAGTAGACCTTGAAGGAATTACAACATGAGACAGGAAGTGTCAGAGAGAGATAATGTATCTGTGTAAATACTTTCTTGCAGTAAATCTTTTTAGTAGTAATTTTACATATTGCAATATCATATTTTCCTCTCTTACCCCAAAAAATGCACACATACATTGTACATGCCTATCAAATGTGCCTGAGCCACACTTCTTGTTCTTTGCAGCAACTGAAGAGAATCAAGCGACCGGAGAAGAAAGGCCAGGAAACGGTGTGTGAGGAAAAGTTCACCATCTTGTTCCAGTCTCAGTTCAGTGTTGGTGGAAATGAGCTGGTCTTCCAAGTCAGGGTAGGGGAAATAAAAGTTATTTTTCTTTTCATATCAAAAGTGCTGTTGGGATTTGAACTGGGTCTCCTAGTTACCAACTAGATTATAGTTGTATCCACAGGGCTCAAAATACTTTTTTCTGCAAACCTGCACTGGTGCAGGTAACATTGAAAATTACCTGCACCAGACAAATTTTACCTGCACCAGTCTGAATTTAGGAAGAGTATGGATCATGCTAGAATTGTTCAGGAACCATTAATTGCTATATTTTCTTTTATACATTATACATTTGTAGGTGGTAACAGTCAAAGCAGTCAATAACAATCCACATACACCTATATCATGACATTTATGCATAAACCCCAGTACATGGACCAGTGCAGGTTAGGTGCACGTAGACACCAGAAATACCTGCACAGCTCCAATTTTACTTGCATTAACCTGCATATGCAGGGGGTATTTCGAGCCCTGATCCAGAAGCTGTAAGGCTGCTACAGCGGCGATCGCGCCATAGTTAACACCCGTCAGCGTCAGTGACGCGTCAGAAATCGTCACTGACGCGTCAGAAATCGTCAGTGACTGGTCAGAAACCGTCAGACATCGTCAGACGCCCGTCAGAATTCGTCAGAGTCAAACGCTGACCAGTCAGCGTCAGCGTTAATGATATGTATGAGATCGGGTCAGGTTTCATGTTTATTTTGCACCGGCACAAGACAATAGCAATTTGTCACCTCCTGTGTGCGAGTTTTCGTTGCGATGTTGCGGTAGAATTAGGTAGTTGACCCCCGAAATACGTAGCTGACATGGATATGCCGCGCGCTTATGGGAGGGGAAAGTAAGTTGTAAACTGCGATCTACGTAGCAAAATGAATACTCGTATATGATCGTAACGCAGTTTCAAAAGCTAGCAATGATATCCGATGTTACAAAACTGTGTCAGCGTTTTTATGTATCCACGGAACACAGAAAAATACGGCAAAATATGAAGAACAGCGCAAGCTAAAAAAAAATGTTGGACCCGAACGTACCTCACGTGTACACAAACAAGAATGCTAGCAGCACAACTTCTCTGCGGGTTCAAACTGCGATTTGCGATTAAGCCGACGATTTGACTAAAATTTGAGAGCTATAACAAAAATAGCGATAGTCATCTGGGATCTGGATGTAACTGAATTATAGATCATACGATTTGATACATCGGGCGCGAAACAGCAGCTCCGAGGACGGCCACTACAAGTGTTCACTCTCCCACGATGCGCGATCTTGATTGACAGATCGCGGCTGTTTGAAGATCGTGCCGCCCGCGCCGGACTGTCTGAAACTTCGCAGAACGCAAATTCAATCATTCTTTGACAGCCAAGCAGCAAAGAGGAAAACTGACAGCAAAAATAACTTGATACTTGTTGTCTATAAATCAGGTGCCCGCCTAAAGATCGAATGAGCCAACTGTCTCTTTCTGTCAAATTTATGCAAGATCAACATATACGATGCTTTTTTTGTAGTTCATTACTAACTACAAGGGTGTGTTTCCCGTCGGCGTGCGAGTTTTCGCAGGTGATTACAGGAGATTGTTGCAAACAAAACAAAACATTATCGTGTTTGGCGGTAAGTGGAAGACAAGAATTGATTCCGGTAAAATCTTTTATTAATTAATTTTTAGAGTATACTAATAATCAAGGCGGTTTTATTAAATCCGTCCTTATAATTTGAGTCCACGGTAAACGTCTACAATAACATTGTACCACCATGGTAAAGATCGCCGTAATTACGGAAATTCGAAAACGCAAACACTGCGTAATTACTGTAAAGTTCATTTATGTTCGCGAGCACTTAATTTCGCGAGTTTGGGCAAATCGGAACTTCGCGAGATCTTAGAGTTCGCGAGCGAGTACTTGGCGGTAGAGAAAATTAATATAACGCGCGGCTTGTGAACAATTTTTTTTCGGCGAATTTACCGAAAGTCGGCAAGGCAATATTAATCGTTTTCGGTAGAAATTCACTTTTGCATGGTCAAGAAACCTCGAAAATGTTGAGACAATATTAATTAGCGAGAAATCAAGGAGAAATTGGCAAGTTTGTGTTTAGTTCTGACGGCAGCGCGGATTGGCAAAATGGCGGCGCCTTGGAGGTCATCTCGGGTCATCGGGACAGTCGATTATAGTATGGGTGGAAATGCTACTTGCGGTGCAATTGTGCTCTAATCAAACCGTACAAAATTGCACAATTATCTATCAGATAAGTTGCATGAATAAAAAGGACACATATTTACAGAGTGTTTGATTTCATACTTTATTCATTTGACAAAAAAAAAGTGTTTGTATTTTCTTAAAAAATACTGTTCCCCCGTGCTGCTTGTGAAATCCCAAGCGAGTCACAACATTGCTTCTGGAAACGTCGGTTTTCGGTTATTTGTTACAAAGTGCCTTTTTATGAAAGTGCAAACACCGATTCAGGATTATGAACGTCAAATACAGGTTGGTCGACAACTGGAGCACAGTATCAACAATTAATAGAAACTGTGGGCACGATTTTTTTGTCTGTATTTCGGCGTCTTGATTCCAAGCCAAGCTCGTCAAGAACAAAGATCAACAAAGGAAAATCTGGCGATCGGGGTTTCAGACAACTTTTTAGCTTTGTAGTTTCGAATTCTGTGAATCAAACAGTGGTCATCGGCAGCTATATTTCAGTACGAATATGATGGAGTAACAGACCGAAGTTGGGGAAGAAGACATTTACGCTGGAATGAACTTAGATTAGAATCCATTTTGGAGTGGGAAGATGTTTTGGAATAGGTCAATTTCTACATTGACATGTAAAACAGTACATGTAAAACGGTACATCAAGAGCAAATGTCTGCCTTTCTAGTTTTATTTACTTTTAACTGTTTTAAAAGCTTTGCTGGAGTAAATAACTTGGGCACATTTCTAACATGTTTTCCTGTAATTAATAATTTATAACATGTTTTTACGTAGCAACTATGCAACATTTGTAACATATTTCCACATAGCTACAACTATTCAGAACAACAACAAATGTACAATACATATAACTAATGTTATTTTATACAATAGCATGCCAACATCATTCCACAGCAACCCGATGGACCATCAAATGCTGCAATCAATCAAATGCTGAAAGTACAGTAGGTATATCACTGAAATGTGCCCGTGTATAAAGAAACAACATTGCCTCTGTCACCTTGAGTATAAAGTTATAAACCACAACTTAATCAATTATTTGCCTAGTCTAATCTAGCATAAAGATGGAAAGACATCATTGTTCAAACTTCTTAGAATTTGAATCTTCTAACATGGAAAGCCATTGAATTAAATATGCAAATTTTAGACTTCTAACTACATCATGTGTCTAAGGAGCTCACCTACTGATCATGAAGATTGCTCACTGTACAAAGATGCATGTACAAGATAAGTATGATACATAATAATACTACACACTCCTCAGCATTTGGGCTACGAGCACACTTGCGGCACCATTGACGTCATCATCGCATAGCGATGGACATCCAACACTACACATGCAAAACAGAAATATACACATTTTAGAAGGAGACATGAAGCGCGTTAACTATAGATAACTACAGCATAGCATAGCTTACATATCATTGTCTGGTCTAAGTTACTGCATATTAAGCTCAAATGGGGCATAGATACTAGTATGCAATAAACTTGTTATTGTCAATATCCAGACGGGGCGCCTTTGCGCTCGATTACAACAGGTATCACCTTCCTCAGATGGCCGATATACCTCTGACATTTCTCCGGGGTCATCCTTTCGTCCCAGAAGCGGTAGATGCCTTCTGTCAGGGCGTCCAGTGTCCGAGGCTTGACCTCCTTCCTCAGAAAGTGTTTGAGTTCGTGCCAGACACATTCAATCTAAAAAAAAGTTTTGGGAACAAGTGTTAATATGTGATTTGTTTGTTTTGCATACCCGGAAACCGCCTTAGGGCGTAACACACCAGGTTTTTACTACTGAACAGAACAAGTTGCTTATCTGGACAGATTTACTTGATCCACTCACACCGAGAAGGTTATCTACTCTTTTTGATAAGTGTGGTGGGTTCTTAAATGTGCTCGAGGATTGTGTTGTCTTCAAGGGTGATACACCATGTTTTAACTTGTATACAACAATGTATTTCATACCAACCTGAGAAAATACACATTTCAATGTGCAAATGTACCAGAATATTCTGAAATTGAGAAAATAATAACCCCCGAATAAAAAGTTCTAACAACAGCAATGTCAGTATTGTGTATGTATTAAGTACATTTCAAACAAAAATGTACTTGCCGGATTAAGGTCTGGGCTCTCAGCTGGGGTTGGCCAATAATTGATGCCTTCGTTCTTCATTCTGAATACTGCTTTCTTACTACGGTGTTTTGGGTCGTTGTCTTGTTGGAACCGATGGCCATCTGGGTACACGCGTTGGAGAAAGTCCTTAAGAGTGTCGGACAGGATTTCTCGGCAGAAGAAATCTCCGTCCATTATCCCATTAAAGATGATGATTGGAGTTGGTCCGCGCTTTGATATCCCTGCCCAAGCGTAGACCTTGATGGGGTGTTTTGGGCGCGGCTTCAACTTTGGTGAGTAGAGTTCCCCATCTTTGACTTTGTCCCACCTCTTCCGAAAGCAAAGCTTGGCGTGGTTATCCAGGAAGATGATTGTCTCATCTGTAAACACGACATCGTCGAACGTCTCATCTTGCATCACCATCTGTTGGCACCATTGGAGTCGCTTTTCTTTGTTGATATGTCGGATTACCTGAATTAATGAATTATATGAAAGAATACCTTTAATGCGAAGTTACAAAACATGTATTTTGGAATGTTCCATTTCCAACCAGTCCTGTAAAGTACTTGGTCTTTGTGAACATGATTAGTCTCTATACATTTCTACTGAACAATAACTGAAAGTCAACACAACATAGATTTATTTACCTAGTTAGGCCACACTGACTTAATTTTATGGATGACATCCTCTGGAGACCCCAAAACTAATGTGATAAGGCAAAATCCACCGTAAAGAAGAAGAGGGTCTGCATGGGGGATCCTGACAACACTTTACGCTAAATTCTGGAC
>NC_049994.1:1443042-1444552 GCF_000003815.2 Branchiostoma floridae | reverse complement strand
CCACTAGGGTGCTGAATGAGACCAACCTGACTAAGAAGAAGGCAGAGGTGGACACCCTGTTACAGCAGGAGGCCCAGCAGCTGTTACAGATGAGAATTGTAAGAACCAACTCACATGTGCACTCACACATTAGTACTCCCAACAAACCCCTAGCATTCCTCTTTTCCCCTGCAAAAAAATGCTCATTGGTTTCATATTAACAGTATTCTCTTGAGTAAGTATGCATGTTTTAAAACTATTAGTCCAAAAGTCCTGCAAGCTGTTGCTTTATTTTAGGTTCTTGAATGGGATTCAAATAGAGCAAGCCAAGGTATTACTGCAGTTCTAGGATGGATGCAAAACTGTGTTGTTTTTGTGCACAAGTTTGTAGAGACAATACCAGTGGGGAACATTTGTACAAATTTAAGAAAGGACATTGTATAGAAGTCCTGAATAACATGCAAAATTAGCCAGAGAAAAAGGAAGAAAACATAAAAATAAATTAAAAAATTTATCTTGTTCAAGATGTGTTAAAGAATGATGGAGAAGTGGTGCATACTTTATTTAAGTGTTTCCATTTTACGTTTCAGTCCCGCAGACTTGCCCCAAATCGGGAGTGCATATTTAATTAGGGTGCATGTATTATTACAGTACTTAAATTGAGGAAATGTGGTACAGACTCTTGCAGAGAAGCACAGAACAACATTCCACCACCTGAGCGAACTGCAGCAGCGAATCGTAGAGGAGGAGCTCATCCAATGGAAGAGACGACAGCAGCTCGCGGGAAATGGTGGGCCGCAGGAAGAAACTCTGGATCTGTTACAGCAGTGGTGAGCTGTTTGTTTACTCATACCTGAGTTTTGTTTTGCTTTCTGAATAAAAGAGACTTGGTAGGTTATGTCAGTTCCAATTCTCTCATCTATAGCTATGGTTGTTGGTTCATACTTAGGCTTTTACCGTTTTATGGGGCTAAGGCCCGCTTGTCATGCATTTTCAGAAACACTTCTGGAAAGGTGTTTTCCAAAACACCTCCAGAAAATGAATGTAAATACAATTTAAACCCTCCACAATGCATTTTCAAAAACAGCTCCGAAACACCGATCCTCTCTGGTTGGGATTCAAGTGCTGTTCATAAAATTTAATATGTCTCTGAAGGTGTTTTTGAAAACACACTTGTTAAAGCACATGTAAAATGGGCCATAGTCTGCTGTCTGTAATTGCTAATGTTCCCTGTCAGGTGTGAAGCCCTGGCTGAGATCATCTGGACCAACCGACAGCAGATCAAGCGAGTGGAGATGCAGCGGCAGCAGCTGCCCATCCAGCAGCCTGGTCCTGACATCCTGCCTGAACTCAGCACCACTATCACAGCACTGCTGTCTCAGCTGGTCACCAGGTACGGGGAGTCACCACAGGGCTCTAGCCAGCGTCCGTTTTCCCGTCAATTGAAACATTTTAAAACCAATCCGTCGACCTTTGACGGGACAAAAAATCTTGGTGGAAGCTACCAGGCGGTTGGGGACGCCGTCCACGG
>NC_049994.1:1441794-1442942 GCF_000003815.2 Branchiostoma floridae | reverse complement strand
ACAGATCTAACCATGACAGTTCAGATCATGCTCTACTATCATAAATCTAGCATTGCTCATGAAATACCACAATTTTGCAAGTATAACGTTAACAACTTTGTACAGCACAGTAGCCTACACAAGCACATGTACAAAACAAAATAGTCGTAATGACATGGAATTTACATATCACTACAGTATGACTGAGGACGCAGGTGTGACATTTACATGCCACCACAACATTGCAAAATTATGTATATAACGTTACAACGTTAACGTTAACATATAATAACAGTTAACCGTTTACTTGCTCCTCTCTGCACAGCAGGCGCCCTTTGCTAAAAATATTAGAAAGTGCACGCCAAGTTTTTGGTATGTACGCCTTTGGTACGCCCTAATTTTCCCACTGAAAGTTCAAAATTCGCTGATTACCGAGACGCCATGTTTACTAGTACCTTCAAGTCTCGCATAATCTCGCACTAACTCACATCTCGCGAATCGCGAGAGTGGCGCCCCGTTGGTCATTTTCGGCTAGTCTCCAAGCAGACCCTACGGTGCCTTAGAATATAGTTTCAAAGCTGGCAAGGGAGTATAGCCGGCCAAAGGGAGATAGCCGGCTATGGGAGTCAAACGGGCACCTGGTGCCCGTATACCAAGTCCCTGGCCAGCTTTGATACTATTTCTAAGGCACCGTAGGGTCTGCTTGGAGACTACATTTCGGCGTGACGTTACACGGATGGCACGCTTTTTTCGCGGCGAAACTGGAAAGTGTGAAACTTTGACAATGTTTACGAAAACTATAGTTTACGAAATAACACTGTCCTTTAGTTGTAAACTACAAAATTACATTGATACTGACCTGGCAGTATTGTGCCTTAGTCTTCACCCACCCCATGTTGTAGCGACACTTCTTGATTGTCGACAGGGACACAGACAAACCAAACCTGTACAAAGGAAAATCGGTGTTCAGATCAGGCTTTGAGTTTTAGGAAGAAATGCGTTCGTGACATCCACATTCAAACATGAAGCCGTATTGCATTACTGGGCGTTTAAAATCATCTCTCCGCCTTGCACGCAATAATATATGATGTCAACTAGAATTACATAATTTTACCAAATTTGAAAGTATTTGAGTGGCATTACACAGCATCAAATTTGCAGAATTACAA
>NC_049994.1:1395537-1441694 GCF_000003815.2 Branchiostoma floridae | reverse complement strand
TCTCGTTTTTCAAGGTCTCAGTTCAGTCTCTCTTACTCCTGGAATAGTGTTTTCGCGACGATGGGAATTGGCTGACAGGAAAAAAATTTCGAGCTGGCTAGAGCCCTGAGTCACCTGTCAATGTTTTTGTCACCTGTCTGGTTTTGGTATCGGTACAGTATTCTAGCCAGCCTGAATTTTGTTCCGTCCCCTGGATTTTGAATGGAAATACTGTCAAAAGGCCCTAAGATCCAATGGGGACTAGGGGGCATGCTCCATCTACACCCTCTGAAACACTATTGAAATTTTCTTTTATTTTGCTTGTAAACTCAGGTTGGTACAATTAATATGATCTTTACATGAAAATTTATGCCTGTCACAGAGGACGGAATGGCTGGCCAAATTTGTACGTCCCTAGCAGGAAAATTCCATCAAAAGACAGAAGGATAGACACTGGCTAGAACCCTGTATTGGTATTTGAATGCTAGGCACATGAGGGATACTTACAGGAATTCCGGGGTTTAAGGTAATAGAAAGGTCCCTAAAGGGTGACAGGAAATGAAACTAGCTGGAATCTATTGTTTCTTCTCATGCAAGGTTAGTCGCTGGGAGCCTGAATCAGACTAGTGGACCAATATCTGCCCAAATTTACCCATAGAAAAATCACATACATGGAAAAATCACACTAACCTAAGCAAGTATGGTATGACATGGACTTCATTATGCATAGAACCAGTGGTTGAATGCCAGGGTCAATGTTATGGATGGATGTTAGATTTACACACATTTTGATGTCTTCCATTCTTTGATGATCACATTTTGAGTAGCTGAAGTAAGTGAAGAAAAAGGACAGAAAATGTTTTGATACCATGTTAAGCTATATAGCTTAGTCAGTACAGTATGTTAGAACATGCTTGTCAGTATCTGTTCTGACTGTGACAGTAACTGAGTGTTATGTTAACTTTGCAGTACCTTCATCATTGAAAAACAGCCTCCACAAGTCCTGAAGACCCAGACTAGGTTCCAGGCTTCAGTCAGGTGTGTATCAAACCTCTCACTTCCTAGCTTTGTTCACACTCGGCAAAAACTACGCAAATCAATTTGATCTAAGGGCCAGTTGGAATTAAGCCGACAAGATTTTGCTGAATGTGGACAGTCCAATTTGGGATTGATTTTAATTGATCCATCCGCAAGGGGTTTCTTTCCTTCCCTCCGTTATCGTGACTTTGCGATGATAGCAAAGTGGAATTGATTTGCTTAGATTTAGCCAAATGTGAACAGGACGTTAGTCCACACCAGCTCAGTTTGGTTGTACTTGGATTTGAAGGTGAAATATTAGATATGAAAATTAGTTTAAAGCCTTTACGTTGGTACACACAGTGTCAGGGAATGAATATACATGTAGCTTGATTCAATTTTTCCTGCCAGTCGGCTAGCTGTCTGTTTTTATCTTAACCTCTTGCATAAATCTCACTTTGAAATGTCTAACAAGAAAGGAAATAAAGTGTTTTGGCTTTACAGCTTATAATCAGTACAGTCTGTTACATGTATGACATTACAGATTTATACTGACAACTGATTATTGCAAATGTAGTTGGTTTTGAAAGAAGATTTGTTATGTATTCTAATGATCACATTTCCTTCTGTTGTTTCCCTGCAGACTGCTGGTTGGAGGGAAGCTGAATGTACACATGAACCCACCTAACGTGAAGGCCACTATCATCAGGTATGAGAGGAGTAAAGGTGGGGTCACACGTGCGTATATATTTAAGTCCGTATGAGGCGTGCATGAGAGTATTTACCTCCACCAGGCCCCACAAGTCGCTGGAAAAATAATAGAAATTTTACAATAACAAACATAAACAGGTAACATGTCAGACGAGTTAGCTGGGTCGCTAACCATACTTCTCGGTCAGCTAACTCATCTGGCATGTTATGAGTATATTTGTCCAATTTGTACTATTTTTCCGGCAACTTGTGGAGCCTGGTAGAGACTAAGAGCGTCATACGCACCTCACACGGACTTGAAAACATACGAATGTGTGACCCCACCTTTAAGTGGGTATCTCACCAGTTTGGGACTGTGTACAAAAGACTTTCCCCAGCTGTTTACAAACAGGCACCAACTGGCTCCAATTTGTCGCAGATCAATGCCAGCCAATTTGTTGCCTGCAATGGCAAATCAGAAAATCTTTTTCATCGCAATTTGCAAATTGAAGCGAATGGGTCAGGGCTCTAGCCAGCGTCCGTTTTTCTGTCAATTGACAGAAATTTGCTGCGTGTGACGGAAAAATTTTAAAACCAATCCGTCAACCTTGATGGACAAAAATCCTTGGTGGAAGCTACAGGCGGCTTGGGGACGCCGGCCACGGCCGTAAAAGCCACACATTGTTTGTTTTGCTATTGTTATTGTTGACGATGTGTGTCGGCACCCTTTTGCATACGATAATCTCATTAAGAACCAGAAACCAGAAAAAACATTTTGAGCTGGCCAGAGCCCTGGAATGGGTTCAAACTAAACAACAACAGATAACTGCAAGTCTCTGTTGAATCTTAATCATTGTACATTGGTTTGCAATTAAGTGACAAAAAGAGCTGAAAATGTGTGCTGATGCTACAGTTGGGAATTGTAGAAACACAATGTTACAGATAGACACAAACACAGACAGGCGAAAAACACTACTTCACTTGGCCTGACTACTATCAGCCCATCCACTTGTCAGGGCCTCAGAAGCTTCATAGCCAACACCTCTAAGCAAGGAGCTTATATCATTTACATGCACTCTTTTCTTTATGATTATGGCAATAGACAATACAATATGTACATTCAAGTTTATAACTACTGACAATGATCCTTGTTTTCTGCAGTGAAAACCAAGCAAGAGCACTGCTGAGAAATGAGAGGATCAAGGAGTAAGTTGATTAGTGTTTCCAGAAGAGGTTATCCATGATAAATTGCAAATGAAAAATTAAATCGTGAATTTGTATGGATGCAAAATTTGAATAGACCACGTATTACAAGGAATTACTTATCCTCAACTTGACTGTTAATAAGAAGTTAAACTGTTTTTGTGGCACACTTTCCTCCATAGCAATGACAACAGTGGAGAAATCTTGAACAACACAGGAGTGATGGAGTATCATCAGGCAACCAGGATCCTGGGAGTCACATTTAGGAACATGGTAATTATGTATTACCAGTATCTTTCAACATGGTTTTTAAAATAGAATCCCCCTGCAGTTCCAGAGCAACCCGCCAAGAGTCCCAAACATACAGCAAAAACTATCTGCCACCAAAATATCAAGACCATAGCTTGTCCAGGACAGAAATTCTGCTGTAGTACCAAGGTCATACATGTACACCACCGTTATCCAAAAATTACCTTAACTTTCACCTCCCCAACCGCTATCCATAAACCAAATATCATTACAATCCACCCAGGGTTCGAAGGTTTTGCTGGCCACAAATATCGAGAAACACAAACACATGTACACAAAGACACACCAAAACAATGCCTCCATTTTTAATTAAGATAATGACAGCTCCATGTGTTGCTGGAAAAATAGTACAACTATAGGCAGATACAAATTGAAATAATTGCCAAAAGAGTTAACTGGCATGACAGTATTCAAGGTATGGAAATTTGTTGAGGGTCACCTTCTTTGCAGTAATCACTTTCTATCTAGAGGTAAATTGGTAGGGAATTTTTATACTTTTATTGCTTTGCAAAATGGACCTTGAAGGAACTGTCAGAATTACAACATGAGACAGAAGTGTCAGAGAGAGATAATGTATCTGTGTATACTTTCTTGCAGTAAATCTTTTTACATATTGCAATATCATATTTTCCTCTCTTACCACAAAAGAAACTGCACACATACATTGTCTATCAAATGTGCCTGTGCCACACTTCTTGTTATACAGTCACATGATTCACATATACATCTGTTCTTATGTTTACCTCATATTCTGTATATGTTTTACTCTGTTTAGTTCTACGAAGTCTTGGTTTGTTAATTTTGATTTATGTCTGTGATTATGTCATGACATATCTTCTGTTACCTAAGTTTGTTTAGCAGCTACTCTCATGTCCCTAATAAACATACCTTCCGGAATAAACATACCCCCCGGACAAATCGTCAATATCTAATAAACGTACCCCCCGGAATAAACATACCCCCCGGAAAATTACCAAATTGACATGTATTAACTGTGAACATGCTACTTCTGTCCAAAGAAAAGGAGATGATAAGCAGGTAGGTCTTTTTATTCATTTATGCCTAAGAACCACATCAGTTAGTTCTATAAATGATGAGCTGAAGAACTATAGATATCTTGTTCGAATCATGATGTTTTCTCAATTTTTTAATAAAAGGTAAGTTGAAATTCGCAGTGAAACCTGCCTTAGGGTCACCTGAGTATAGGGGCCACGTAACTGGCCATGCGGTCAGTTTTCGTCGGTCCCTTGGATTTTTCCTGTTGACCTAAGCATTAAGAAATTAGTCTATAGCGGTCACCTGTCGAATGCGGTCGCGGCCAGACGATTTTCAGTCCGGCCGCTATGCGAACACTGCCGTCACGGACGCGTGGCCGGCCGCGTTACGCTGCGCTAAATAGTAAATTATCCACGAGGGGATCACTTTTTTTTTTTTTCTGTACTACATTAGCAAGATGCCGGTTCAACTTGGACTCTTTATGAAGGAGACATTGAATAAAGAAAACATTATACAAAATTATGTGATTTTATGCGAAGTGTTGTTGAATTCACGTGGCGTTTTTCTCTCATCTCAGACTCTTTGCACTTCTACCCTTCTCTACATCGTCATTTCTGTGCAGACTGGAAGGCTATATGGGCAGATTTTACAAATAGACCGTCCGTTCATGTATCTGATGTTTTAGGTTCTTGAAATGCTTGTAAGCTGTCCCAATTTTCGTATTCCGCGGGCCAAAAATGGAAATCTCCGTCTTTCGGTTTTTCTCCAACATGGCGTCGCTGCAGCTGTAAACAAGGTCACTAGGGGTCAGTGGACGACTCCACTTTTACCAAGGTAAAATATCGCAACAAGATTTCTGATGTATAGCATAAAATACAGTGATTACGGTATAAAACGATTAAAATCTATTAACTAAAAGTAATATGTGAAAAGTAGACTAAGGTTGATTTTTGTCAAAGAAATAAGCCTACGTTAAGAAAGTTTTATTTCGACGTGACCATCTCGGCATAATGGCACAATGCATCTACAAAGGAAAGTTGTGGCGGTTTGATGCTTAGAAATGATTATGAACTTGCTGTTTTTACCGACGAATTCCTGTCGTTTGGGAGAATTTGCGGCGTCAAAACTCATATCACAAGGGAAACGAAGTTATAGTTGTTATTTTTACGTCCAGTATTTATTATGTGAACGAATCACTCTTCCGCCTCGCTGCCGAAAGCGCATGGAACCACAAGACCGGCGGGAAATTCCTCGTGCAAAGTGCTGGTTTACGATGTAAACAGAGACTGTAAACTACTACTAAATTAAAACTAAAAGTTATTTATGTAAAAATTGTATTTCAAAACGTCAGTGTGGTGTTTTATTTTCCCCCAAGAACAACATAATACTTCGTAGCGTCATAGCGAGATCGACCGAAATCACCGAAAGAGTACCGCGTACGCGTACACGCTCATGGAAATCCGCGCCGTTTCGCCCGAAAAATAGGGAATTTTGAGCAAAAATACCGCGGAAATGTGGGCAGAAAACCCCAAAAATTCAATTCTTTGAGGGTCCTGGCTAAGCAAAGCCCCAATTTTCAGAAAAAAAATAAACGTACCGTCCAAAATAAGAACGTACCGGGTGGATTGTGAGGCTGAAAAAAATAAACGTCCCGGTACGTTTATTAGGGACATGAGAGTACTGCTCGTGTTTCCTATGTTCACTAATTACTTTGTACATGTATTCCAGTCTGTTCATTTATACTTTCTGTTGACGTGTCTTATAAGCCCACGCGGGCTGGGCGTCTGTAAAGGCACGACACTTAAATAAATCATCATTAATTCATTCATTCATTTAATAAATCATCGTTCATGTTCTTTGCAGCAACTGAAGAGAATCAAGCGACCAGAGAAGAAAGGCCAGGAAACGGTGTGTGAGGAAAAGTTCACCATCTTGTTCCAGTCCCAGTTCAGTGTTGGTGGAAATGAGCTGGTCTTCCAAGTCAGGGTATGGCAAATAAAAGTTATTTTTCTTTTCATGTCAAAAGTGCTGTTGGGGTTTGAACCTGGTCTCCTAGTCACCAACTAGATTATAGTTGTATCCAGGAGATGTAACTTGTAAGGCTGCTACCAGTTGAGCCGTAGGGACCTCACATGTCAGACAATGTAAAATGCAGGACTGTGGAAAACATTTAGGTTGAGTAATTACAGCTCAAGTCTCGTAATTCATTTTTGGTATTACATACATGTAGGTGCACGTGTGCAGATCATTGATTGATACTTTAAAGCCATAATGAATGTCAGCTAAATTTGCATAATTGATACATGCTTTCTTGACTACAAAGCTAGTGTGAAAGCAGTGTACAGTATACAGATAACAAGTGGTAGGTTAGATTATTTCATTTCTTTGTTTTTTTCCAGACTATGTCCTTACCAATAGTGGTGATTGTACATGGGAACCAGGACTCTAATGCCTGGGCCACCATCCTGTGGGATAATGCCTTTGCAGAGCCTGTAAGTGTATGCAATAATTGCATTTTCAACTCTTAGTGTACATAAGTTGTTAATGAGTGAGCAGGAAGGTGAGTTAGCGGAAGGCTGAGTGTGTGAGTGAGAGAGTAGGAGGTTGAGTGGGTTGTTTGAGTGAGGAGGAATGTTGGTGAGTGTGTGAGCAGGAATGTGGATGAGTGAGTGAGCAGGAATGTGGGTGAGAGATGAGTGAGTGAGTGAGAAGGAAGGTGATTGAGCGGGAGGGTGAGTAAGTGAGTGAGTGAGTAGGAAGGTTGGTGAGAGTGAGTGTAAGTGTAAGTAACAAGGGTTGGTGAGTGCAGGAAGATCGGTGAGTGAGAGATTAGTGAGTGAGTGAGTAATCAGAAGGGTTGGTGAGTAAGTGAGGGAGTGAGTAAAAGGAAGGTTGGTGAGTGAGTGAGTGAGTGAGTGAGTGAGTGAGTGAGTGAGTGAGTGAGTGAGCATGAAGATGAGTGAGTGAGCATGAAGTGAGTGAGTGAGACATCAGTAAGTGAGGGAGTGTGAGTGAAGGAGAATGGGTGAGGAAGGCTTCGCTACATTTACATTCCTGTTAACTATAATGTCTAAATTGTTGCATACAGAACCGTAACCCGTTCTGCGTGCCGGCTGAAGTGACGTGGTCCCAGCTGGCCAGCGCCCTGAACTGTAAATGGACGTATGTCAACGGGAGACCACTGTCTGACAGCAACATGAAATACCTGGCAGCCAAAGCCTTTAACATCAACAGTGAGTTTTTGTTTCATTGGCAAGAAAAAGACATTTTTTTGTAAGAAAGTTCCAGTAATGGAAACACAGATGCCTTTAACAGTCAGTCAGAAAACACCTACATCGACTAGCAACTCGGTCACCTCTAACACATGCATGTAATACGGTAACCATAGACTGTACAATACGTAGTACATGTAGCACTTAGACAAGGGGATAAAGACACCTTGAAAACCGCAAACATTCATGTGTAAACCACCGCAAATTTAAGATACATTTGCTGTACATTATCTTACATGATAATGCCTAGACACAAGCATACATGTAAATACACCAACTGAAGGCTATGTCTAGAGAAGTCAATTCATTTTCTGAAATGTTGAGAGCATGGGAATATTTGTTGCTAATAAAACTCTGCCTGGTTTCCTCGTAGACCCTCCTGAGTCGGAAGATTTTGGACAGTCGAAGATCTCCTGGTCGCAGTTCAACAAGGTCAGTTTGCCATAGAGCGCAGAATTTAGGCTATGATAAGCAAATATTGTGGATGAATTCCTCTCAATGTAAGAGTAGAAGAAAAATAGCCAGTGAGTAACATCCTCCATGATAGTAACCAGTAACCCTTGATTCAATATTGATTCAATTTTGTTTGCTAACCACGGTTAAGAACTTCAAGATATTTGTTACATTGCAATCTTGATAATATCTGTTCTATTCATGATGATTCCTCCTAAGTTTATGTGATCATTTCTCCTTGCTAGGTGTTATTCTGATTGGTCAATGCCCTGTGTAATTCTGATTGGTCAATAACCTTTGTAACTCTCCTTCTGATTGGAAATTTCTTTCAGAAACCTGGAGATTCATATGATTCTAAACAGTGGCACTTCTATAAAATGTAATGAGGACTTCTGATTGCTCAACATCATCTGGCTATATGATGATAAAAAATACCCAAACCTAAAACAAACAGTGGAAAACGTACCTTCCTGTACCGAGCAATTAGGCCACACCGATTTAATTTCTTGGTTCACGGATTCGCTCGCTCCTATTTTTTGGGAAAAAAAAATAAAAATAAAAATTACCACTCAGCAAATTTTCACCATTAATGAAACCATTCACCAACTTTCTGGTGTAGCAAATTGGCCTTTATATTATAAGCTCCTTAAAGAGTGGGTACAGGTGCTGTTACTGTACAAAAATAGTGTTTTTGTACTTTTTTCAAGCTGAAAACTTTTTTTCTTTATGTTTTGGATTAGCCGTTACCTTTACCCCAACCATTTTACAATTTTTATTTTTATTTCGCCCTCTCGCTCCATATTTTTTATGAAAAAATCCGTGAACCAAGAAATTAAATTGGTGTGGCCTTAAGTCACTGTGTACATTGTCCAGTTTTAAACAAGCTATCTCAAACATTGTTACCTAGACCTTTGACCTCTAGACACTGTGCTCTATTGTAAATACTTTGATTGTTGATTATTTTATTTTTTTTAAATGTATGGTGTATAGTCATGTTGATTGATTGAACCTTGGAAGATTAGCCTGTAAGGGCTAAAAGGTTTCTTAATAAACAACAATAAACAACAAAAAATGTACATTTTTCCTCCATAGGAGCCTCTCCAGCCCAACAGGAGCTTCACCTTCTGGCAGTGGTTTGATGGGGTGATGGAGCTGACCAAGAAGAACCTGAAGGGACCATGGGAGGATGGGTACTGTACAGTCATGACAATTCAACTACATGTTATGTTATGAAAATACATGTACATGCACTGCCAGTTACTTTTTTCTTGTAAATTCTATGTGCATTATTGCTTGTCAACATACTTTGTCTTTCTGTCATTGCTATATTTGAACTTAGTCTAGTATTTTTAAGCTTTCAAACAAAATGTGATTATGCATGTTTGTAATAACTTTTACTGAGGATTTTATGGAATGTAATCCGTTGGCACATACTTTGCTGGACTTTGGAAAAAGTCAGATGTTTCAGACAACAGTCCTTTGAGTTAACTGTTAGATGTATCTTGTAAGAATTGGTCATCTTTTGATTCAAAACTGATAGATGGTGTCTGTCATCTTTTTGTAACAGGACAATCTTGGGTTTTGTCAAC
Organism: Branchiostoma floridae; assembly: GCF_000003815.2. Lineage (NCBI taxonomy): Eukaryota > Metazoa > Chordata > Leptocardii > Amphioxiformes > Branchiostomatidae > Branchiostoma > Branchiostoma floridae. Next base: position 1,432,186 of record NC_049994.1, on the reverse strand, counting down.
AAAGACAGAGCCAGGGACACCATGCTGATGTCCAAACAGAATGGCACCTTTCTGCTGCGCTTCAGTGATTCAGAGATAGGGGGCATCACTATCGCATGGGTAGCCCAGGACCCAAATAACCCAAGTGAGTTAATCCATGATATTCTAAATCCAACATTTGTGTGTGTTCCATAAAACTCTGAGGAACCCCTGCTGAAGTTGTCAAATAATGTACATGACTGTATTAAGTGCCAAAACGCATCCATCATTGACAACAGGAGACACCATATTATTGACTTTTTTATTTATTACACATGTATCTTTGAAAGTGCAATAACTTACATTGTGGAAAATAGGACATTGGCCTGTCCCAACTTCCCTAAAAAAATGAGTACCTCAGTCTGTGAATTGAAGGTTTTGTAGTACCCATTATTGTCTGCCCTCACTTTGGGTATTGTCATTGAAGTGCTAGGTACATTGGATGCTAGCAGAAAGTTTTAGGTTAAAGGTGGAAGATTGGTCACAGAAAGATGTCCATGCATCGATTTTATCCACATGCATGAAGGAAGTTAAAACAGCCCAGAGATTATTAACAAGATGAACCACTGTCTTAAAGCAAAAGAAATTTAAACAAGAAATTTACAAAAACCCTAAATATTTCACAGACTGGGTACATCTGTGTTGATATTTTTCAGTAGTTAAGGTAAGTTGAACCTGTTGACTTGTGTATGACACAATCCAGGTGAAAGACTGAGTATTCTGTAGTTATTTTGTAGTAGTTAAGGTAAGTTGAACCTGTTGACTTGTGTATGACACAATCCAGGTGAAAGACAGGTGTGGAACCTGCAGCCGTTCACTACGCGGGACTTCGGGATTCGTTCCCTGGCTGACCGTATCCACGACCTGCCTCATCTGGTCAACCTGTACCCCGACATTCCTAAAGACGAGGCCTTCTCTAAGTACTACACACCTATTCGAGGTGGGATATATGCACATGTGTACAGTTGTTTCTTTGTTTGGCATACCTACATGTAGTATAATGCCTGATGGTATAACACACCTGAAGAGTACAAGCATATCTGAATAGATTTATTTGATCCACTCACACCAGGAAGGACCCCTACTCTTTCTTTATACCAATATGCCATTGATCTCACCACAGGTTCACAGTGTTAGTTTACAAAATGTACATGTACAACATGTGTGTAGTGCCTAATTCCCTAAGGCACAATGTCACTGCATGGCAAGTATCGGACCAGGATCTATTGGTTCTGTCTGATTCATGAGATCTATTGGTTCTGATCTGATATTTGATCCACTCACACACTCATGTTGGTGCATGGCAAGTATCAGACCAGGATCTATTGGTTCTGTCTGATTCATGAGATCTATTGGTTCTGATCTGATATTTGATCCACTCACACACTCATGTTGGTGCATGGCAAGTATCAGACCAGGATCTATTGGTTCTGTCTGATTCATCAGATCTATTGGTTCTGATCTGATATTTGATCCACTCACACACTCATGTTGGTGCATGGCAAGTATCAGACCAGGATCTATTGGTTCTGTCTGATTCATCAGATCTATTGGTTCTGATCTGATATTTGATCCACTCACACACTCATGTTGGTGCATGGCAAGTATCAGACCAGGATCTATTGGTTCTGTCTGATTCATCAGATCTATTGGTTCTGATCTGATATATGATCCACTCACACACTCATGTTGGTGCATGGCAAGTATCAGACCAGGATCTATTGGTTCTGTCTGATTCATCAGATCTATTGGTTCTGATCTGATATTTGATCCACTCACACACTCATGTTGGTGCATGGCAAGTATCAAACCAGGATCTTTTGGTTCTGTCTGATTCATCAGATCTATTGGTTCTGATCTGATATATGATCCACTCACACACTCATGTTGGTGCATGGCAAGTATCAAACCAGGATCTTTTGGTTCTGATCATGAGCCTCACACTCTAACCATTATGTACGCCACACTGACACCACAATTTAAGAAACATGATAATATTATTATTAATAATTGATAAGCACCAACGCTACATGATGATACTATTAATAATAACGGAAAATGATTGAAATATAATCAGATTTTTCTGTGCATTTTACAGAGAAGAACCCCCAGAATGATGGCTACGTTCCCGCGGCCCTGAAGGCAACAGTAGAAACCTTACCCCCTCCCATCGCCTCCCCGATGACCTATGACAACCCCAACACCCCCCTCCCCATGGAGGGGCCCACCTCCCCCACAGAGAAACCCACCATCATGAGTCCGGACTCTGAGATGCTCGGGGCCTGCGGACCAGCTGACTTTGACGGGTGAATACACTCCTTTACATTTCCGGTACTTACTTTACCCATTCTGTTCCACGTGACATGATGCTTACGCTGGTGCTGGTCTTTTTCTTTTTTTCTTTAACTATTTCCGACTAAAACGTCAAAAGAACTTATTAGCTTTTGGCAGACATGATCATCTGGAATATCACTAATTTACACTGTAGAGAAACTTGCCGAAAGGAGTTACAGAGTTTAAAATATCAATTCAAGAAACAGGAAATCAGATTTTTTTTTTACATTTTACAACTTGGATTAAACTATAGACCAGCATTTCAGGTTGCGAAGTTCAAAAGACAAGAAAATTCTGAATGTTATATTATTACAAGTCAGTAATAAAAGGTAACTAATATAAACACACAAAACTATTTGATATCTATTGCAAATCTCTGTAGGAAAATAACAGCTGTGTAGCTAGTCCATGTTTGCATGTGGTATGTTGTTTACAGTGCAGTAATTATCAAAGGAAATACAAAAATTAGATACACCACATGGCTGGAATTTTTCTAAAGAATTTAGCCAAATCATGAAGGAAAGTCAGAAAGAAAAAGCCTCAGTTTTGGAAGTCTTATGGTCCGTTATGCCGCTCTGGTGATTTTGACTCCACGTTGCACACTGCGGTACACCACTAAAACTTGCACAATGCTTGCCGGCTTCACCCCCAAATTAGACAGCACCCGCACTTCTTGAGTTTAGAAAAGAGTACACCAAAGAAGTATCAGCCCAACTGATTCTCCAGGCATTTCAAGCCTTTTATGTCCTTTACAAATTTTGTAGATGTTATTTCAAAAAGCACTTTTTGGCAATAATGTCCAAGCAAATTGTTTTGCATTTCTATGTATAGGCAATATAGGAATATGGCAGGAAATAAATGTTTTTCTCTGAAAGTGCCAAACATGTTCTGCTTTGTTGATGGACAGCCACTCCACTGCAGGAGTATGGCAAGTCTGCTGGTTTGGAGTCCTTTGCTGATGGGCCTTTCTTGCCTTTACTTTGACGGCAGCTAACCCTCTCAGTTTTGAAAGTGGAAACAGTGTTGTTTGTTGGCCAGCTGTCACTATCATGTTGCTTTAGATGTGGACCTGAATGTTATGTGGAGAAATTCTTCCATACCCAGCTATCAATATTTAATGCACTTCCAGTACTGTCTTCATATATTTGTGAGAAACAATGACAAGTGAGTAATGTGCCAATTTATAATTAGCCAGGGAGGAAACCTTACTTTGATGCAGGGCTAACTCCACCCAAATTGATATAATTTTTGTTTTGCTCCACTGCTTCACTATTTTCATGCAAACATATGAGAACTAAGATCGTGGTGCAACCTTAGGCTATGTTGATTCAAATATATGGATGACATCCTCTGGGAACCTCAAAACTGATGTGAGTGTGCATAAAAAGTTTGGCAAGTAAAAAAGTTGCCTTCAATTCCACAGAATGAAGTCTAAGTGGTCAGGAAGGTTGCACAAATGACAGAGTATGGAACATACAGTGATGTACACGTCGTGTATTTGCTCATTTCACAGCTGCTTTGTACAGTTTACAAGATGGTATAAATTGCACAAGCGAAAACTGATGCATGCATGGATGTTATCCATTTTGTTGAATTAACATTGCCTTACACTGTTAAGTTAATAGACTATCATTACATAATTATCATTGATACATAATGTAACTATAGTATTACATATATGACACATCCATACATGTAGGAAACATGCATAATTTGTCTGTCTGTATTTCCCAGCAATGGTGGCGAGGCAGACATGTCTGACGACTTCTTGAGTGAGTTATCAAATCTCTCCTCGGAAAACCTGACGGACAACATAGATGTCAACAAGCTTCTCAACCTGGAGTTTGTGGACAAGGACGCCAAACCCTTCTGAGTCATTGTCTTTCTCCTTAACATATCATTATCAAAACAGCTAATCATTTGAAATTCTATACCAATGAGACATATTATACAAGAAAAAGCACTAATCTTCTTACTCAGTAGAGATTGTTAGGCTAAATGAATGTATATACTTTTTAACATTTCTGCTCATTGTATTGGGTTAATGCTGGGGTAAAATTCTTTACCTCCATGAAACGGAGGTTTTGTAGTCACTTGCTGTCAGTGTGTTTGTCACTGGTCTGTCCATACTTACGGTTCTGCAGTTGGGACTTCAATGCTAGGCACATCAGAGATACTGGCAGGAAGTCTGGGTTAAAGGTGACAGAATGTTGACAGGAAATTATATTAATCACAGTTTACCCCTGGCCAATGCCTCAGGCAGTGTTTGTCCATAGATACACTCAAGATAGCGCAAAAATTATTGAAAATTAGTCTACATTTAAGCAAAGAAACCCTCGGAGGTAAAAAAAGAAATTTACATAAGCTCGGTAACTCCACGGATATGTGAGATGATTCTGTGGTTATTTTCTTTTGGGCTTTGGATTGCTTGACTTGGTATTTTCATTTGTGTCCTGAAAATCTGACAGACTCAGTGTGTATAGAGTTGAGGGCGGACTACAGTGCCAGGCGGTACAGTGGGTTTTGGAGCTTTGGGGCTGAAGAATTGTTAGGACAGCAGCAAGCTATTATGATATGATTGTGAAATTATGGAAAGCATTTTTACATGATTCCAAGACTTTAAAAGACTGCTAAACATGTCAGATGAGATCAAGAAATGCAACAAAAATGTCCTGTGGTGCTATGGCCTATTGGAAGGTACACACTGTACGGAAGAGAAAATCTTCTTGTCCAGCTTAGGTGTGTGCACTGTTTTATTCAAAAGTACCTAGGTTTGAAATTCTCTATATATTGGGATATATAGAATTCAAACTTGACTTGTGACTGGTGTAAGTTGTAGTAAAATTGTGTTCAGTGTCATAAAGGTAGTGTAGTATATTGTCTTTGAGGACTTTAGAGTACACAATATAGTAAAATGTATTAGGCCTGCATATTTACAATATTCAGGAAAATGAAATTAATACAGTTTTTTTTTGTATGAAGATTGAGAAGGACCAGAGGACTGGTCAGAAGATTCTTGGTAAATGCTTTACTTTATTACAAGTATGATGACACAAAGCATGGTATACATGTAGGTCTTAAAACGTTTGTGGGTAGGAATTTAAAATCAAAATCATCATGAAAACAAACTGCAATTTTGTCAATCCAAGCGACTGCTACACGCATGCCATGGCAGTGCCAATTGTTACTGCCTCATTCATGGCTAAACGTGCTTGTACTGAACATGAATCTTTCCAGGCTTGTGCCGTATTTTATACATGAAAATGTTGCTGCTGTTATCATATTATACTCTACAAAAGTTATAAATCTATAACTACAATGTAATTGTGGTACACTTAAGTTTCTTGATTATGATACTGGCTATGAAATGGATTTTTGCTTTCAATGAGCCAAAAGCTGCATCTGTACTCTGTGTGTGTGTGTGTGTGTGTGTGTGTGTGTGTGTGTACATGTGTGTGTGTGTGCAGATGTGAGGAGGGTTGAATACAAATGTCTCTGTATGTGAGGTGTAAGTATGTGTGTGTTGGGGAGGGGGGCAGGGAAGAATGTGTGTTTGTGTTGTCAGAAAGCTTTTAATCACATTATCCAATTTCTATCCTTTGGAATTATAAGGAAGGTAAAAATTTTACTTTGTGTTCATCTATTCAAAGCCAAGTTTGAAGCAGTATTTTGTTCCTATATAAAAACATAGATGGGGGAGGTTTTAGAATCACAGTACTAAGATTAGGATTTGGGATAGGATTTTTAGAAGAAGCGGCATCACGGAATACAATGTTTAATCCTGACATACATTTGCCAAAGTGTCAGATGAAAGTACTGTTTCATTTTGAGCTACACTTATCTGTAGACACAAGTGTCCTTCTATTTGCAAGCATGAGAAAAGGAAATACAGAAGAAAAAAAAGGAGATGAAAAATAGATATACTTTTGTATGGTGAACAGCTTTCAGTAATTTTGCATTGATCATGAATGGTGTCTTATAAAACCAGGAAATGCAACCATAGTGAATGACGTAGTTATGTAACTAACCATTGAACAGTATTGCAATCCATTTGGAAGGTATGTTTAAAGCTATTTTCGGTGGAGAGTAAAGATGTTTGTTGCGTTAGGGCTGTTCTAGGAGATATAGAATATAAACAAGAACCAAACAGAGCCTCAGATATCTAAAAGCTTTAATAGCAGAGGCACATGAATGTACATTGTATTGAACAAGTTGGGAATTATTCTAAAATAGCTACTAGACACACACGCAAAAATCAATTGTTTACCTGTAGGAAAAGTATGCAAACTGTTCAAAAACGCTTAGTTGATACCCTTATTCAAAGTATTTAATTAAAAGCAACTCTTACTTCCCCAAAGAGCTAGTACTTCTATTGGACTAGCTTTTTTAATTTTCTTCATCTGATGATTGCAAAATCATTGAAACCAAGAAATTTTAAAGTATTCAGAGATTACGTTGATGTGTATTCACAGGACTCAACACTTCTGCATACACAGCTGTGATGTTTACCTAATATTAATAACTGAACCCTTATTTTCATGACAAATTTCCAAGATCAGCCCTGACAACTGGATACATGACTAATATTGCTACTGTGCAGGATGCTTAGAGAGAGGAACTGACAATCATAATTAGATTCAAAAAGTTCTCCATTGATTACTACATTTCTGTGCCCACCCAGCTGCAGTCTCTCAAAAACTTTTTATTGCCAGTTTTATACTGTAGTGAGAGCTTGTGTGAACCATGTAATATGTAAACAGCGACGAAAAGCCAGTCAGAGCAGTTCAGTGTACTTCTACAGTATGTCAGAGCATTTCTTGTGGATTTTTTGTCTTTCAGCTATAGTACTGTATAATGGAGTATGTTTATAATAAAGAAAATCAGAATTTAATATGTCTTCTAATTATTGAGCACATTCGTTATGGTCCTAAAAGGGCTGTCACACTTATGCATAGTCCATCAAAATACATTTTTGTAAGTTTGCAGGGAAGAGTTCTTTTGTACTTTGGCCCACTTGTGCCGCCAGATTATTGAGCAAAAAAAATCACTTCTATGACCGCAAACTTCACCTAAGCCAAAAAATGTATATACGGAACTCACACCGACCTGACATACATGTACACACAAGTCTACCCTTTCCTGTTCACACAATTCTTAACTGGGTATTACATTGGAGATTGGACTCTTTGTGATAAATCATTACAGTAATTTGCAACTTTTTTTGCCAATTTTCCTGTGCGAATACACTGACAAGCAATATGCTGGTAAAATACATTGACCTCTACAAATGCAATGGTCATGTTACGCAGAATGTCACATTTTTACGTGTAGTAACTTACCAGCCCCAAGTCAAGATAACACTTTTGAAATCGCAGCTTTGCCTTTGAATTAAAATCAAACCTACTCATCATAAATAGATTTGCAGTGAGCACACCTGTTGGCATTCAGTTCACGCCTCGTTTCTTAATTTTCTTAGAATTTACAATTTCAGGCAACGAATTTGCGACTCTGTTCACAGTAATTTTTCACATGCTAGCCGCCCAGCCTAACTGGCGACGGTAATAAATCGGTGGAAGTCGCTCCCTGGCGTGCAGGGGTGACCGAGGATCCACACCAAAGGGGGAGGGGATATTTCGCAGCCAGGGCGTGTTCCTTCGGTATCCGTACAAGCCGCGGTACCCAAACATGGGCTGTACGCCTGTCATGAACTGTCCGTGACCGTCTGTCGCTTCCCTGGAGTGTCCTGAAGAGACAACAAAATGTGTGAGAACACTGATCTGTAAGCTTGGCTCAATATACCAGAAAAAGGAAACATGTTTCCCAACAATGTTATGTTAAATAGTGGTCTATCATCATAGAATAACAAGGATGCTTGGTTCCAATGGGATGATTGATAAAGATCCTGGTCAATTTGATAATACAGGTTTAGAGCAGAATTAATTAGGCTGTGAATTCACTTCACAGACAAGCACACTACAAAGGCTGATTTCACGATCAACCCTAAAATTCGTAAGATTAATGTTCCGTGTCAGCATTATATTGGAATTTTCAGTATAAGGGTAGTTTTCAATGGGATACTTGCTAAAGATCAAGGTCAATGTTTGGCCCATTGCCAAAGTCAAGAAATTTAATCCATAATATTGTGTACCATGCATGTTAAGTCATTTGTTCAGCCTTCCTCACCACATAGATTTTGTCAAACTTTTTTTTCACCTGCTCACATTAGATTTTTCACAATCAAGTTGACAATGTTCCCTTACCAGCTCCAAACTTGTTCCGCTTGGACAGATACTGATATCCTTTACCCAGACCGACAAACCGGTCGATGACGGGACCGTCGATTGAGGAACTCTTACTTCCATACTGAACAAAAAGAAAAAAAACATCAAAACTCACTTCAAGCAATGTAACGTTACTTGTATCAAATTGATACTCGAACTACATGGAACATCTAAGTCTGATATACTGAGGGTCTTGCAATGTAAGCATCAGTACTGACTTTTATCACAAAAGTTACAAAAACAAGAACTCCAATTATAGTACATCATACAAACAATACAAATGTCAAATTAAAAAGAAAATTCCAAAGCACAGTGGAAAGTTGTACAAACTTGTCCTGTAGTCTTCAGTACATCTTTGACTCCATAAAAGTTGAAGTAAGGCTCCACATGTTTGTCCTTCTGTGCATTGTAGGGAGGGATGGCCGTACCCATCTTCGGATTGGCCTGGATTGGAACAAAATCTCCACAATGATGGATCATCCGGACTGATACTTGTACATGTAAACCTGAACTGCAGGGTGTGTAATAATAATAAGTGCTGGTACAGAAAATTCAGGTCCAGGTCTATCTGGTTCAGGTCCAGAGGGCCTAAACCCGAACCTCCAGGACCTGATTCAGAATGTGTAAACAAAACAATGACATTGTAAAATCCTACAAGGCTAACTGCATCTAGATCTGTGCGATTGAATGTAGAGCAAGGTAGAAATAACTAACGTTATAGACTCTATGCTACTTCGGTCTTGTTATTTTCGTTCAACCAGCTGCAGTAAGCCCAAAAATGTGTGAATGCCTGATCATATAATCTGTTCATTTTTCAGTCAGTCCAACATCCAGTCCACCAAATTTTTCAGGTCCTTTTTTCTGGACTGGTCCAATAAGAAAAAACGGTGTAGTACCGGTCACCCATAGTTATATCCATTGTACTACATGAATTACTACACATTTGAGTAATGAGCTGTTGTTATGTGCTCAAAGCACCTTCTCAAAACATTGTACCCCGGGCTCATTTTACATCCCTTCTGTCAGACAGTTGCAGCTCTAACCAGAATTCTAATCCCTATAATTTCCTGGATTTGGTCTGCGGCCTTCCAGTCACCTACTAGTTGGAATCAGGAGCTCAACTGTGAGGCCGCTACCAGTTGAGCTACAGGGACATCATGTAGTTAACAAATATTGGCCTTGTAATCTGCCGGACATGGCCCATACTAATAAATCAATATTAATTAATCTTCCAAGATGGACGGATGCATACATACATACAATACTGAATTTGCTACTAACAAGTACAGGGACATCATGTAGTTAACAAATATTGGCCTTGTAATCTGCCGGACATGGCCCATACTAATAAATCAAATTCTTCAAAGATGGACGGATGCCTACATACATACATACTGAATTTGCTACTAACAAGTACAGGGACATCATGTAGTTAACAAATATTGGCCTTGTAATCTGCCGGACATGGCCCATGCTAATAAATCAAATTCTTCAAAGATGGACGGATGCCTACATACATACATACTGAATTTGCTACTAACAAGTACAGGGACATCATGTAGTTAACAAATATTGGCCTTGTAATCTGCCAGACATGGCCCATACTAATAAATCAATATTAATTAATCTTCCAAGATGGACGGATGCCTACATACATACAATACTGAATTTGCTACTAACAAGTTGAACTTAAATTTCTGGTTTTACAGAAACAAATCAAAATGTGTTATTCTATGATATATGTTAAATTATTTTTCTAAAAGGTACCTTCCCATAGTCCTGTGAGATGTTGGCCACAGCCACACAGTCCAGAACAAAACGTCTCTCCAACACACGCAGTTCTTCGGGCGATTTCTGAGGGAAATCGCTGAACCTGATTGGTCTCCTGGCAGGACGACTCATCCTGTGAGACGAGCGAGCGAAACTGGCACTCTCCGCGTTTTCCTGGGCATCGGAGAACATGCAAATTAGTTCAGAAGGGGCTGAAAGAATGGACTATGTGTGTGACATCTACTTTATTTTGCGAGTTACTGTTACGGTAGATATTGTAGAAGACAGTCACTCAATGTTCACACAAAAGGTGGGGTCACACCTGCGTATATATTTAAGTCCGTATATATGAGGTGCGTATGGGAGTATTTGCCTCCACCAGGCCCCACAGGTCGCTGGAAAAATAAACAGGTAGCAAGTCAGACGAGTTAGCTTGGTCGCTAACCATACTTCTCGGTCAGCTAACTCATCTGGCAATTTGTTATGTTTCTATATTTGTCCAATTTGTACTATTTTCCCTGCGACCTGTGGAGCCTGGTAGAGACTAAGAGCTTCATACGCACCTAAAACGGACTTGAATATATACGCATGTGTGACCCCACCTAAAAGGTAAAAGGTAAAGAAAAAAGATGCCATAGGGGAAGTGGGTTGTTACCCACTCTGTATTGGAAGTCTGACCCCAGCCCTCTCTAGCCTGGATACCATACCCCAACCTCAAATATCTTTCGTGTTGATAGTGCACGATAGATACTTCAGATCGGGCTGGGGTTTGGTAACCAGGCTAATAAGCTCTCTCCTTCCACCACCTTTTACCTTCCTAACCAAAGTCAGATATTTTTACAACAGTGTGGAGTGAGGAAAGTTTTGTTGAGTAAATTTACCAAAGGCACAATGTCTAGTGAAGAATGGCAGGAATCGAACCCATGACCTTTTGTTCTCACATCCATTAACAGTAACATGTAACTGTTACATGGCCATTTGACACCATGCACATGTACCACAAATAACAACCAAATTATGCTTTTCCATGGTCAACACTAACAGCTTAAACAACAGGACCCAGGTCCATTTCATTAGGTTTGTTAATAGGAGACAAGGTTATTTGATACTTTGCACTGTACTCTGTACTGTGTCAACAGAGTTCTTAATATTTAGACCAAACCCATTCGGGTTGTATGGTTACAAATTTACCCAACATTTATAGCGCTAGTTCACCTTTATATGCCGGGTAACCTTTATCCGTTGTGTTTGAGAACAGGGTAACGTAGGGATATCAATGCATGGTTTCAAATTGTACATATTTGTCAAGTATTGCAGTTTGAAGCCTCTGTCCGTCGACTTGGTATTCCTAAATTAAATGTCTTTAAAAGCAACGGATATAGGTTACCCTGCGGATAAAGGTGAACTAGCGTTAAGCACGATGAGACATTTCGATGGCTTCATGTTCTTTCATATCTCAGAGGCATTTAATTGCTCAGACCATGTTGATTTGATTAAAACAATTATGGATGACATTCACATATGCATGCACTTCACATTTTTGGACCATATAGTAGCTCGGTCCTGCAAAGCTGCTGCAAAATATAAGCAGATACGCAGTAAGTTGCAAAACAGATATTGGGAATCCCAATATCTGTTTTGCAATTTACTGCGTATCTGCTTATACCCGGAACTGGATACTAACGTCTTTTTATCAATTCTAAAATCAAAGAATAAACAGTGAAAGAACTAAAGGCAAGAATCTATTGTTGGATACACAGTACACAGTCATTTGCTCAACCTTCCTGACCACTTACAATGATAAAGGTAACATTTTGGGGCCAAACTTTTCTTTCAAACTGTTTTGAGGTTCCAAGAGAATGTCATTCATTATGATTATCAGATTAATATGGCCTTACTTACCTGCATGGTTTAATCATGAAATCTGATCAGGAATTTTGTCCCCGAGATTTTCAACCCATGTCATTGAATACAAAGTTACAACTAGAGTACAGTAATAACTAGAAAACCTACATTTTGCAAAGTAAATAGAATATTTCCTTTGCTGATTGACATCTCACTTTCTGCATACCTTGATTCTCTTGATGATATGAAGAATTCTCTGTCTTCCCTTCAGCAGGCTGTTCCGTGATTTCGGACTCTTACACCCCACAGGTGTACTCTCTTCAAAGGCAAGATCCTCAGGGAGCTTTCCCTTCTGGAATATCATAGAATTATCATGTTAATATGCTAAATCATTTCAGGATAAAGTCATGGTTATTCTCGCTCAAGATGTGCCAGCATTTATCAAGTGTACCTCTAGTAACTTAAAAAGATGATGATTCATCAATAACCTATCAGGTTTACTGGTGATTGATTTATCGATCAATCTATTGATGGATAGATGGATGGTTAACTGATTGACTTACTGACTGATTGATTGATTGATTAACTTACTGATTTACTGATCAAATTGGTTACTGATTAGCTGATTGATTGACTGGTGATTGACTGACTGATTGACTGATTCATTGACTAACGTACCGATTTACTGGTCAAATTGGTGACTGAATAGCTGATGGATTGACTGACTGATCATGTCCGACTGATTGACTGACTGATTTATGGACTAACTAACTGACTGACTTACTGATTGACTTACTGGCTGATGAATTGACATTATGGTACTGATTAAATGACTAGCTGACTACTTAACTAACTGATTGATTAGTTGATTGATTGATTGATTGATTGATTGATTGATTGATTGATCGATTGATTGATTGATTGATTGATTGATTGATTGATTGATTGACAGCTCACCTTGTTCTGGTTATCCAACCCTGCCCCTGCCTGCACCAGTAGCCGTGCGGCTTTGTTGTTCCCGTGGTAGGTAGCCTGGTGCAGGGGCGTGTCCCAGTTCTAAGTAAGAGAAGAACAAAGTTAGATAAACTGCACAAATTCTTCACTCATTCACACTCAATACCTCCAACTTCTTAGATATCATAAAGCCAAGACTAACATGAGTCAGAAATGTTAACAGAAGCATTTCTTGAATGACATATTAAATGCAAAATAAGGCAGGAAAAATTATTTTAGTCACTGTCGACGTCATAATCCGGAGTGAGAATTACGATTCTGACATCCAGCAAGTTGTACAACATCCTATACTGTAGAGTCATAACAAGCATAAAGTTACTAGACATCAAGCAGAGTTTAAAAAATTACGTTTTAACGCAACGTCACCCATATTTTCACGCGTTCACGTTCTGACGTAACTTGACCTGAACCTTAATTTGTTTTGTGCATTACATGTACATTGTACCGCGTACCTTAACAATACTACATGTTTGTCCCGGGCGTTCACGTTCTGACGTAACTAGCTATCGGTACCTTGTCTTGTACGTTCACGTTCGAACTTAACTTTGCCCGGTGCGTTCACGATCTGACGAAACTTTACCTGTACCTAGTACTAGTCCTGTGTGTTCACTTTACACGTGTATGTCGTAAGTAACCTGTACCCTGATTTGTGCGTTCACGATCAACGTAACTTTACAGGACCTATCTAGTCCTGTGCGTTATCGCTCTGTCGTAACTTTATCCGTGCCCTGTTTTGTGTGTTCAAGTTCTGACGTAACTTTACCCTTACCTTGTCCCGTGCGTTCACGTTCTGACGTACTTTACCCCTACCTTGTCCCGCGCGTTCACGTTCTGACGTAACTTTACCCCTACCTTGTCCCGCGCGTTCACGTTCTGACGTAACTTTACCCCTACCTTGTCCCGTGCGTTCACGTTCTGATGTAACTTTACCCTACCATGTCCCGTGCGTTCACGTTCTGACGTACTTTACCCCTACCTTGTCCCGCGCGTTCACGTTCTGACGTAACTTTACCCCTACCTTGTCCCGCGCGTTCACGTTCTGACGTAACTTTACCCCTACCTTGTCCCGTGCGTTCACGTTCTGATGTAACTTTACCCTACCATGTCCCGTGCGTTCACGTTCTGACCGTAACTTTACCCTACCTTGTCCCGCGCGTTCACGTTCTGACGTAACTTTACCCCTACCTTGTCCCGCGCGTTCACGTTCTGAGGTAACTTTAAATTTACCCCTACCTTGTCCCGTGCGTTCACGTTCTGACGTACTTTACCCCTACCTTGTCCCGCGCGTTCACGTTCTGACGTAACTTTACCCCTACCTTGTCCCGTGCGTTCACGTTCTGACGTACTTTACCCCTACCTTGTCCCGCGCGTTCACGTTCTGACGTAACTTTACCCCTACCTTTTCCCGTGCGTTCACGTTCTGATGTAACTTTACCCTACCATGTCCCGTGCGTTCACGTTCTGACCGTAACTTTACCCTACCTTGTCCCGTGCGTTCACGTTCTGACCGTAACTTTACCCTACCTTGTCCCGTGCGTTCACGTTCTGACCGTAACTTTACCCAACCTTGTCCCGTGCGTTCACGTTCTGACGTAACTTTACCCCTACCTTGTCCCGTGCGTTCACGTTCTGACGTAACTTTACCCCTACCTTTTCCCGTGCGTTCACGTTCTGACGTAACTTTACCCCTACCTTGTCCCGTGCGTTCAGGTTCTGACGTAACTTTACCCCTACCTTGTCCCGTGCGTTCACGTTCTGACGTAACTTTACCCTACCTTGTCCCGTGCGTTCACGTTCTGACGTACCTTTACCCCTACCTCGTCCCGTGCGTTCACGTTCTGACGTAACTTTACCCCTAACTTGTCCCGTGCGTTCACGTTCTGACGTAACTTTACCCTACCTTGTCCCGTGCGTTCACGTTCTGACGTAACTTTACCCTACCTTGTCCCGTGCGTTCACGTTCGCGCCGTTGTCTATGAGAATGTCCGCCGCCTCCAGGTGCGCCTCGTCTCCGTACGTCACGGCGATGTGAAGGGGCGTGGCTCCGCACGGACCCTCTGACGTCACCAGGTTTAGCGGATACGTCGCTTTTTCCGGGACTGGATTCTGTCAGAAAACATCCACCGAGATTTGATGTTGTAAGTACGTTCGGGTGGAGAGAATGAGGTAAGAAAACATTCACGGATTGAGTCTGAAACAGTTTCCAAAACAGTTTGAAAAGTCCCGAGAGGGCGCTACACCACTTGCCCTCTTCCGCAAGCTAAAGTGGTATCTGCCACTCAAAAATCACGAACATAGCATTTCCAGGACCATAGGTATCAAAACAGCAAGTGCCTTTAAAAACTGCTAGGGGGCCATTGGCCTTCGTTTTGGCTTCGCTATCATCTACCCACGTTCCAACATTTTTTGCTTGTTTGTTTGCTTGTTTGTGTTCCGTTGCGGTAAACCGCTTCATGACGAACCACATTTTGCCAAAATGTAGTTACTCAAGCAACTGGATATGGTTTTGGAAACGGTCAGACGTTTCAACTACTATCGAGTAGTTTTCGTCAGTGACACCACAGTGTATTGAAGAGTATTTCCGGACAGGTTTATTCCATCGCTACTCTTCTTGACAATGCGACGGGTTCTTTTACGTGGTCCCCATCCAAGGAGGTTCGAACACTGGACCTTCGGCATTCAACGTCCTATCCAAGGGACGGCCCTCACCACTCTTGGCTACTCATCTTCATTGTTTGTTTGTTTGTTTGTTTGTTTATTCTTTATCTAACCAGGGTTAAAGCATATCACCTGACGGCATTTTTCAAAGCCCTCTGGGGGAGAACCCCGAAAATAAGTCATACATAAAATGCAAGAAAACCAAATTAACTTGAATAACACAATCATACATAAAGCTCTATTAAACCAAATTACTTAAGTAACATAAACATAAAGATTGTGCAAAATCAGATTTAACTTAGATAACATAAGTGAAGAAAGTCGTGTGAAGATGCCTTCTCCAAGGGAACAATCAACATCGAACGGCAATGAGGTATGCCAGGAGATTTGAACCCAGGACCTAGGATCTGGACCGAACACCGTACCATCACTCCCTCCGTAGCAGAACTGTCGCCATTTCCTATAGCTTGTACCATCATCATTATAACAAGTACCAAGGAGGTTCAAAATCCTAAAAGGGCTAATATGATAAAAATAAAAAATCATAGCCACAGCAAGTCCAGAACTCGAGATATCAATCCCGAAAATTCCGCTGCAGTACCGTAACATGCCGCTAGGGGGCTAAACGTTTGCAAGTCTCATCAAGACCTACCCACATACCAAATATCAATACAACCCATTCAGGAGTTATGCTGGTCTTCTACATACAAACATACATACAGACGTATATACATACGTACAAACGCTACCCAAAACATAACCTTCCTGGCGAACTGGTAAAAATGATAAAAACCCACTGAAATCCGTGGCCACACAAATCACAAACCAGAAGAAAGTAACATCCCTGTCGGATGATTAAAAATGTTTCTGTGTGTAAATCTCTATATAACCTCCTTGGTGTTATCATATCGTAACTGCAAGTCATCCTTTTGAAATAGAAACTCCAGTTAGAGACAAAACCGACATGAATAATAGATACTCACCACTCCTTAATCACTCGCGAACAAACGAACCAAAGGGCCAGGCACTTAATAATGTATACATGTCAAATCTTTCTTTAACAAACATTTACCACACGGTCCTTGATAATGCCGCGTCCTTTAAGGCGTAGGGGATTTGTTTCCGGCTGCCCGACTGACCCTGACAAGACCAGTCGACCCGGCAAGCCTTTTTATTCGGCCGCTTGAAGGGAAATAACATTGCTGAAGTCTGATTAATGAAATTCAAAACAGACTTTCTGTATTTCACTTTGTTACAATTTGGGGCTTTGAACTGTTGATGTGAGAATGGGTAGTGAAAATTGTACTTATTCCTTCAGTTTGATAACATACTTGTACTTGTATATGAATTCATCTGTGTGATTATAACATGATGCTGTTGAAAAATCCAGTGCAGAATTCATTTCAATTTCACATTTGTTAAAATTCATTTGTTAATCTTTTAAGCCCTCCTCTGTCAAGATTTTAGGACACACCAGCCCCCACCAACACCCCACCCGGCCCTCCTTCCCGTACATTGCCGAATTTAGGTATTTTCTATAGACCATACTATTGGTGGACCAAGGAGAAAATCGTAACAGATCTAAAATAAAAATGATTGTCGTAAGTGAGAAATTACACGGAAATTTGGCACCGAAACCGCAGATGTAGACTTTACACTAATTATACTGTGGTGACTGTTAAATAAAACATAACTCATGATTTTGCATGGTTTACAACTGCGTCTGGGATATTGCACATGTAGATGAACCAACTGTTTCTGACAAGAGAGGTCAGGGTCAGGGCTCGCTTGCACGGAATACTGCTCTTCAGATTTGTTCTTCCCAACAATTCATACCCGCAATTCCCTCAGAGAATAGGTACGCGAAATCCTTTGGGCATAGATAAAGAACAAGAAATTGTATAAAATGTTATCGAAATCGCCCAAATCTTTTATCTTTAAGAGTGGCTAGTTGTCCAACAGTTGCAGAATATTTTCTACTATCTCCACATATTTTCTGATGACCCGTACCAATCCTACACCGTGCACGGCTAATGTACGCCGCGTGTTTAACAAAGAACCGCCTTTCTTTTGAAAACAACGCCATGCATTAGATGAAGACACCTGTGACACATGAGGTAGCAACGTAAACACTTCACGGTAAAACAGACCGCCAACATCTGTACATGGTGACGTTAACACAAAGTATACCTAGCCTTTACCAGGCCTTTTCACGGGGGTGTGGATCGAAAAATTTGGCAAAAGGGGGAATGATTCTCGAGAAGAGTCAGGACGGCTAACATTTCACACTCTAAACTGCACGGCCATTCAAACATTCTCCCTATAGACAGCGTATTTTAATAGTTTGTTAGATACTACTGAATCAAATATTCTAAAAATGACTTCTGGATCAACTATATACGACATCCACAGCAACGCATGTGTTATGTTTGTTACACCTTATGATTTTCTAAACTAAATAATATCAATAGTTGGAAGATTTTGAGTTCTAATTTTTCGTTACTTCTTACGTGCGTCGAGGACTAGTACTACTAGTACGGAGCTAGTCACAGTTTCGACTCGCCTCTTTAATAACAACTCCCTACAAACGTTCTGTTTTGTCGTTTGCGGCAGGAATAAGTCAACGAACATAGAATAAGTCAACGGTAGGAAATCAGGATATTAAAGATGTAAATATTACAAGAAAAGGGTCTAACGTGTAAGACATAGACTCACATATCTTCTAAGACACAGCTAGGGGAAGACTGTTACAGAAATGGTGGCGGAGCCCATGGAAACGAGTTTCAAGCAATTTCTTGTTTGATAGGAATTTAGAAAGTCATTGATGATTTTGTTTTAGACATGTTTGAGGGTTGTTTGAAGAATCAAAATGCACGATAAGAGAATACAAGATGTAGAAAAAGTCATTTATGGACAAGCCGAGGAGCCTTACCCTGGACGCGATGTTTACACCCGCCTTCTTGTCGATCAGGAACTGTATCACGTCTGTCATACCTTGGTCTGTCGCTAGGTGAAGTGATGTAAACTTCCCTTCACTTCACACAATGAAAGAGAGCAATACGTAATGTTATTGTAGATACAAGCATGCAGTAATATAAGCATGCAATATAGATGATAAACATATGATAGATATATATAGTTGACAATGGATAACAGTAGTCCTGGACAAGTAGGGCAACAATTTAAAGTTTTGCAAGCAAAAAGGTTTCTAAAATTCTAAGGAACGGAAATCCGAAAAAGAACTGGATCACTCTTAAGCATCACCGTAAAGTCAGTGTAAAATGTGCCATGAAAGAAGTTGCAGTAGGTCCTTGGTCGTATAAAAGCACCAGTACACTTAACTGGGCTGAGGACATTCACATCGCTTTCAACGTCTTTTTAAGGTTCAAACTTATTATCAAAGTCGTCCAGTCGGCGTATTGAAAGGAATAAAATAGAAATGATTTAGTTGTTGCTGTTTTATAGTTCACACGAATGATTAAGGGGATATCTCAAGGCGGCAAAACTGCTCCCCCAAAAAACATGTAACACTGACAGCGTTCTGTACATTTCATGACCCATCGTGACATGTCCGACTCACCTGAAGTAAAACCCGTTGATGTCGATGTCGTTCTTATCCAGACAGTTCCCGATCATCTCCACATCTCCTGCCGACACCGCCCGACAAAACTCCTGTATAGCCTCAACATCAACCTCGGACTTCTCCTTCTCACTCCTTTTCTGTTCTTTCGTTCTTTTTCTCCTTCGCTGTCTCTTCTCTTCGTCAGGAGACTCGCTACTAGTGCCTCTCTCGGAGTCAACGTCCTCTCGGACGGATTCAGACTCGTACTCTTCATCGGATGACATGCTGAAAAGAGAAAAGTTACTAGTACATGAAGCTTTGACATGAAACTCTTGGGGCAGAGAATAAAGCTAAGGGCACAACCCGCCGTACGTGCAATTTGTCCGTACTTCCTTTTTGGAAGGCCACGTCCGCCACGTATTTCTGAAAACGTTGAGGCTGTACAGGACAGGCGCGTCGCCCGTACTGGCACGTACGTGGGGAGAATCCGCAACCCGATGGCACACAAAGTTTTGCCTCGACGTAAAGTTCGGATTCCATACGAGTTCGTACGGAGGCGGTACTTACCACTTACGGATCCGCCAAAATTGCCCACATTTTGGCACGTAGACAGCACGTATTTGCACGTAAGGGTTGTGCCCTTAGCTTTATAGTTGCAGGTTTCAGCACTATGCAAACCTCCATTTTAAACACATTTGAAAAATGAAGAAAAAAATTACTACTAAGAAATACCGTATGATGATGACCAGGCAATAAAACCAAGTGTTTTTTTTCTGTCTGACTTGAAGGGATTTATCCGATCTTTTTCTTGTATGGTACAGGTAATCCTCTTTTCTTTTCCATGGTCCGCTTGGTCACAATCTCACAGTCACTGATCTCTTTACTTTAAATGTTGTCTTTCTTTGCTTTTGCCTCTAGCGACCACTTTGTGTTGCTTTAAAATGCAAAAGAAACAACACTCTAGAACGATTTTCAAATTGTCGTCGTCGTTGTTGTTAACGTTGTTGTTGATTTGGGACTGCTACGATACTATGTTCCAACATCACAACTGGCGTCGCGTTGGCGTAACGGTTAAGGTTTGGCCAAGCCCAGAGAATGGTGCTCGAGGCGTGACTCTAGATCTCCTCAAACACGGGACCTCCATTTAACGTCCGCTACTCGAGGACGTATCTAACTGCAGTTTTCATTGAGTGAAGTGAGGAAAGTTGTGTAAAGCGCCTTTCCTAATGGCACAGACCATTCATCTGGATTTGACAATAATCTCCACAAAGATTAGATACTGCTTGGCCGGCTTTGAATACTGTACTATGTGTACGTGCCACCGGTAAATCCTCTTGGATGTCAGCATGTCAGGAGATTCGAACCCAGGAACTCTAGGCTCTGGGCAAGACACCCTACTTCATTTGTGTAACGTCCGTCGACGCCGTAACAACCGTACTTTAGCCGTAACTCCCGGCGGAACATTGTTGACCTACGGGCTCATGAAGTGTGCCCTGACAGTCCGTATTGTTACCGCTCCAGATTAAGACGTTGTTGATTGGTCCCAGGCCTAGCAACCAGCCGTAATTCCAGGCGATGTGTCAAACATTCGGTTAAAGATCCTCACAACAAGAGAACAACGAAAGCCTTCATTTTCACACTCCTAACGTATTTTTATCATTAGCTATTTTTGATCATGACCAGTATCCACATGCAAATCGCAAAAGGAAGTCTTGCTTTAAGAATGTTTGTAATGTAATCATTGGTAATGAAGTTTAAAGTGATCTTTGTGTGCATACAAATTCATTACACCACATTAGATTTGAACCTGATAGCACCTGTATTTTACTTGATTCACACGAACTTTGGAACGCTTGTTGGTTACCTGGGTCTATTCATACACTTGCTCAACAACATGTCATTATAAGTAACCTTGGCGTAGAAAACATTACCAGCTGTCACTTTATATTTGCAACTTTGACAACGAACCTCCGTCGTCAAAACTATCGAAAAACGTGAAGACTTTCTTTTTTGGACGTCTTTTCTGCGTTTTTATTGGACTTCCTAGTTTGTTAGGATTTCTTTTTATCCGCCAGCCAGTTTGGACAAAAGGGAAACCTTGCAAATAGAAAGCTTAAGTCCGATTAAAAATGACTAAAAGAAGTCCCAAACAAATCGTCGCCAAACCTCTGCTCGGAGAGCACTTAAAGCTGTTTGTTTTCACAGAAACTGCACGGCCTGTGTGCATGAAATTCATAGCTGCACAAGAATGTGATCTAAAATAACTTTGAAGATTTTTCTGCCTTATACAAAAGGCTTGCACTTACCTTAAGTTTCGTAAACCGCCGGCAGCTGACAGAGAAGACAACACGAGAAAGTCTAGGGAAGAAAACTTCCCTTCTAAACTGGAGAACTGCGCCCCGAGCGGTGAGAAGAACAGATGTGTACTGGGCTCGAGGTGCGACCAACTGTGACCTCGTGTTTTCTTAGTCCGAGCTGGTTACCAAGGAGCAGGGGCATTACAACACAATACTACTAAATGACGCTTGTCCTCACATACTTTACTGTTAAAACTTCAGACTACGGTCCCAGTCGTTCTATTGGCTGAGGCGAGTCACGTGATGTACGGTGTCAGCTTTTGAGACAATAGCGGATTTCTTTATATCCAGATTTGACGTATTTATTTCGATAGAAACTATCAAAGCTGATTAAATGACGATAAGGACAGAAAGTTATTATCATGACGAAAGTACTTATATGAAAGAGCAACTGACTTGTTTTTATATTAGTCAGGAATGCAATATAACATGTAGTCGTCATTCATAATCGGCGAACTCTTTTCTCTTTTCCAATAAACAAATCATAATCAAGTATTGACGCTAGTTCACCTTTATCAGCGAGGTAACTTATATCCACCATTGTTTTTATCAAGTTGACGGCTGGTGGTCTCAAACTGCAAAGTAGTGTAATGTTTTCTGACCTTTACATACTGCCATTTGAAACCACCGCCCGTCAAATTAATATCCCTAAAAAGCTGCTTTAAAAACATTGGATATAGGTTACCCCGCAGATAAAGGTGAACAAGCGTTATTGTGTACCTAACTACCAGTAGAAGATTCTATCTTCCCGCCCCCGCGTCATAAATAAATAGTAAAAGCGCCATCTATCGACCGTTAATCATACTGTCTCTAGGCCGGGAGTAACAGATATCAATTTCAGATTGTTGAATGATTAGTGACAGAAAGAATCTATGAAGTAAAAAAAGTAGACCACAAAACTTGGGTTTCCAGTTGAAATGTCATGTGAAACATTCGAGTAGCCTTATTCATTACAGTTGTGTAAAATAATTTTATGACATCAGGTGTAGTTTTTCAGTAGCTTTTTCTTTAACCTCTCTTTGGTGACGACTGTGTCAATATTTGAAAAATAATGACAAAAAATATATTACTACCAGCAATCACTAAGTAATTTACTGTCTACAATTTACAAGATACTAGTACATTTGCAATACTATTACAGCAATCAACATTCATGGCAAACTTAATACAAATATGATTACAAAGCTATTGTATATAAATCAAATTCTGATCTAGGCATTAGAATGTGAACAGATAGACTACATTTAAATGTACAATAACTTGGTGAAAAGTAGTTTGTGTTGGAGGAGGGGCTTTGCATGTGTCATCATCAGGCTAAGTCAACATAGAAACTTGCTCCAGACCAAGAGAGAAAACATCTTTAGAAGGATGCTGAAAGAAATTCAGTAAGATCAAATTTCTGCAGAATTGTAAAGTCAATCATGAGAAAACTTAAATATGAATTGGTTGGTGACTTCATAAATTTACATGTCAATTGCCTCTGCCCATAATTTAATACTGCTGGATACATATTACACATATTACAAACATATGTACAGTGATTTCATACCCTTTCACTTGGGACAATCAAATATCTACAATCAGAGTATACTAACAAAGATATAGGAAACTTCACAGTACTTTAACACAGATCCATTAACATCATTATTTTGAATAATCATTTCAGGTGCTACAAAAGTCTCGCTCCCTAATAAAATTGTTTTCTAGGAAGCTCAGGCTAATACAACCCTGGCTAATACAAAATATAACAGAGGATAAAGTTGGAAATGTGACCCACATTTGTATCTACTGTAACACTATAGGTGCAATGTCACCAGAAACAAGAGTAGGCATCCAGACATTAGATGTGCCAGGACTATGTAGCATGTTCATCCACAAGTTGACATGTTATGCCAACAGACTTCTATCAGTACCTCAGCACTTAGCTGCAAGATATGTAATATACGATTAGATCATAAATTAATAATTACATAGCCTTACATCTCCTTGCACCAACAGACAAACTCTTGCCATACTTCAAACATAAACATAAGAATGTTAGATTTCTATTCTGTCATTACAGCTTCTGTCCTGATATAGATGTAACGATAATTTACCTTTAAGCATTAGGGTAACCTTTATCCATTCTTTTTAAGAACAATATATTTAGGGATATCAAGTGGACAGATGGCGGTTTCAATCTGCAATATTTGGAAAATAGTACAATTTGAAACTGCCGTCCGTCGACTTGATATCCATGGAAACCCTGTTTAGCAACACGACAGATATAGGTTACCCTGCGGATAAAGGTGAACTAACGTTACCCAAAAACTTTGGTGTCAAGCTGGTCAAAGTTGTCAAACTTAAACTTGAAGTAACATAAGCAACCAGAAATTCACAATCCCTTTAAATTGGTAACACTGAATCTTCTGGCAAATATTAATCAGCAGGGTACTTCAAAATCTGCTAATTCCATTCCAAGTTGGGTAGAAAAACTGATGTCCAAAAGGTACATTTGTAAGGTAATGATGATTAAACTTGCTATGATCAGATCATCAAATTACTGACCAGTTTTTAGGACCTTGCAATCATATACAAAAAAAAAAATTTTTGTTGTCTTTCAAATCATATTTCTATACTGTACATCATGTTACAATTGTAAAAGGGAATATTCAAATGTGTAATGTTCAATGGTTTGCTCTGTGGAGAGTTTCCTCACATTACAGACTAACATAGTCATCCTTCCTACAAGACTGATGATACGTAATCATATTGTGATACTGAAAGATTCTAATTTACTAATGTTCTTCATGTGTAGGTTGATATAATCAATCACAAATACTTAACAATACTGCATTATCAATGTTCATTGCTTTTGTCGTACCTGGTATAAAACTTTGAATGCTAGACTGGAGTCTTCACACCTGCACATGTTTGTGCAATGTTGAAGTCTTTCTTCTTTTCTTTGTTTCTACCAACTTTATACAATATTATGGCCTGTTTTATATTGCTTTTGATAAATGTCACGTCTCTTGCTTGATGAGTTTTCGCAGACTGGGCCCCTCGTGTGCAGTGGTATGGTCCTTTTCCTCTTGCTCAGAGTCCTCTGTGCCATTAGATGTCATTTCCTCCGACTGCAGATGTTCTTGTGCCAATCTTAGGCCTGAAAAAACAAACAATCATATCCATCATATCAAGCACCCTGCATAAGATATGTTCTAACACTTTTATGGAATCTATAGAATCCAAGATATAACCAAAAGTAGGCATCAGAGAGGCCCGGCAGTTTATAACTGGTCATGTAGAAATGACTACATAAAAAATTTTTGCCAGTGAGAAGGGTTAGATTTTACTAAAGTATATGACATCTGTCGAAGTGAACCAACACAATTAGGATTTCAACCCCATAGATTTTTTTTCACCCTGAAGTGTGGCATGCACACAATAACATACAATGTATGAGGGCATCCTCTGTTTCTGCTATCTCTCTATTTCTTTAAATATATAATCAGAATTTGGCACAAACATTTTTTCCAATATGTCCCAAATACTAGTGAATCATCGTGAGTCATTTCCAAAGAATGGAAGTTTAACAGAATCAATGGACAGCTCTGTGTAACCTAAAGGCATTTGACGTCAATCCACAAAAACTGACTAAATAACAAGTTATCTTTTTTAAACCTTTTCACCTTTAACTAGCCAGGGAGACTTTTTTACTGCCTACCTTCTTCCATGAGTGTTTCCTGTACTAGTCTCTTTGTTGGAAGAGCACTTTTCCTGGGTGTCCTGGTGTGTGTGAGAGTGACCTCAGGTATATCCCTGGACGGGGAGGACCCAGTACTGGACATGAGAGAAGAGTCCGCTCCTGAGGGGGAGAACACCATCAATGTTACAGTCTTCAAAATCATTGCTGACAATTTTACATCTTTAACGGGAGGTGCCCTGACATGGTGCGCTTTTTCACGTGCTAAAACTCACTGCGCTCCATGGCCAGTTGTCAGATAGTTACCTTTTATTTACCTTTCTAATCAGCATAGTCAGTGGCAACAAACACTGCGTACTTATGCATATTAAGATCAGCAAAAAATTTATGCCATCTTAGGGCGGGTACCATCTTTGGGCACCTACCATTATAAAGCAGAGAATTTTGTTTTAAAAGCTAGTGTATTGGACAATGACAGGATAAGTTACATGATTATTAGACCCTTAGACACACAAACATTGTACATTGTATCTTTCTATGGGCCCAGTGTAAACTGCTGTCATACATGTATTGAGCAAGGGAGCTTTCAAGTTTCATGGAGATGACAAATCTCTTCTGAACATTCCAAGTGAAATAGCTATGTACGTGTACATTGGTGCTTTGCATAATCTCCATTAGCCATTTCTTGCTGTCCAGCGTGTTCTTATCTTTATTCTTGTGAGGAAACATGACGCTTACAGATTGCAAAAAAAGGGCATTACAAACTCCATGGACTGAGACTGTGTGTGTTTGAGTCATTGAGGATAGAGACTGTACAGTACTGTAAATGCAGAACTTTTGCGGTGGTTTTATGTTCGTGGTTTTTACGGTGACCACTTAAAACCACCGCGAACATTTTTCCATGGCAGGAAGAGACTACAGTGCATGGTGCTACCGCAAACTTAAAACCACTGCAAAAAGACCTTTGTCCCGCTAACACGAAATTACATCCCTGTGAAGTTAAATGCATTTACAGTAACTCATACCTGTGACACAGATGTCATCTTCATCTGCTGGCTCCTGTTTAATGGTGATGTCATTATTGTCCTCGTCACCGTTCTGTTCCGCCATGCGTGCTTTTGTTCTGTAGTACCTGTTGGGTTATTAGCATGAAAGTCGATGTGTGTTGGAAGGTGACATTATGAAAGACTGAACTTATCATTGCCAACATTTTGAAGAATTGGGATTTACATAATTTTTTTGGCTTACTCTCTAAGCCTTGTCACGGAATGGAACCATTTACTTAAATTTCTTGTACATGTATGTGACGTCTGAGATGCGTGACAACAGCAAAGGGTTGTAAATACCAGACAACCTATGGCGTCCCCCGTTAAAATTCTACAATTGGAAACCAGATTTCTTTGCAAGGGGTGTTTCTGATATCACATGCCAGGAGTAGCAGTAGACGGGTACATTCCGTGTACAAGGATGACAGAGTTAGCTGAAACTTTGGGTACATGTAAGTCCTAGCAATCAGGTTTTGATAGTGAAATTAGGACAAATCACATGTAGTAAGAAATGCATTCACAATCATATGGTTCATTTAGCCTCTACCAGGCTTCACATTCTGTCACTGGAAAAAGTAGAGATTGGCCAAATACATGTAGATGGATAACACACCATAGGAGTTAGCCCGCCCAAAACTACCAATCCATCTTATGTTAGGGAACATCTTATGTTATGGTCCCTCCCTTATGATTTCAATAAGATGATAAAGACAACAGTGTCTTGATATGTTTCAGTTTTACATTGTTTGACTGTATTTGTTGGATCATATCCGATTCGGCACAAATCTTATTTTTTTTAAATTGGTGTGAGCACTTATCATTGGAACTATTTGAGAACATGATGTTACTACAATACTATAGTTATCAGGTTACTTACTTGTCAGATCTCTTCTGTTGCCTGATTAGATCAGCCTGTTCTGTCATGAGAGCCAGCTGCTCATTGGTCAGCTGTTCAAGTTCCATCTAATGATGAGTGAGAGGGGGGCAGTTAGACATGATTAGACAACTTAAAATGTATGACTTTTCTCAATATTGTTTTTCCATCCTAAAATGAAGATAAAAAACATTTGGTTTTACAACATTCACCTTGACATATGTTTTCACAACTAGGGGTGGGTACCGGTACAGAAAATTCAGGTACAAGTACCTTCCGGACCTAAACCTGAACTTGGACCTTATTGTCTGTGAAAACTTGTGAATGGGCAATACTCAAAACAATGGTCCATTTCGCTACAAAGGAATCTGTTTGATGGAGTACCCGTCTTCTACTGGCATTTGAAGATCCTATCTTCATGTAAACAAAACTAATGCCTCTGTTAACTTCGACCAAATTTGACTGTAGAAACTTGGCAAACACGACAATTAAAAAACCTCTCCTCTACTTTGCTCTTGTTATTTTGTTGGGCTGGTATAAGCCCCAACACACATAAACGCCTGTCAGTATAAAATTTTCTAATTGGTCAAAAATCCAGTCCACTGATTTTTTTTCAAATCTCGTTTTTCCAGACCAGTCCAAAAAGAAGAAAAAATGGTTTTACCCACCCCTATTCACAACCATACAAATTGAAAACTGGTAGTTGGTATTTTGAGTCCTGCATGTACACTTGTAGTATGAAGTTTTAAGTTGTTGGTACTAAATGTTTTGATTTCATGTTGCTTTGACCATTCCTACTGGTAATGTTGATACTTAAGTGGTCTGTACATCCGTAAATAGTTTCATCAGGTTGATTGATCAATTGAACAAAGTCTTCTTCGTTACACAACCTTCTTCAGTAAATGATTTTACAATGACATGATGAAGACAAAAGATGGTTGTTAAAAAGTTTACTGAAGAAGTTAAGAAGGTTGTGTAATGAAGAAGACTGCTCAATGTAGTATTCAGTGTTTTTTACCTGTAAGTCTGCCACACAAGGATAGTCGGAGGTGTCCTTGGCAGTCTGTATCCTCTCCTTACAAACCTCTAACTTGTCACGCTTGTCCTTCAGGGTCTCCGAGATCTCTGTCATTCTCTCCTATCCAAGCAGAGGAAACATACAGTAAGAATAAAACATGCAGTAAGAAGGAATACAAGTAGGTTTGATCCACTCACACAGGGTTGTAGCCGGCCTGAAATCATTTTCCTTCCCCTCGATTTTGAATCCTATCGAGCGACCGCAGCGCGACGTTCCTTGGGTGTCCAGGGGTATGCTTCACAGAGGACGGAATGGGCAAAATTTTTTCCCGTCCCCAGCTGCAAAATTCCGTCAAAGTACGGAAGGACGGGTGCTGGCTACAATCTTGCACCACAAAAAAGGATGGGCCCAAACTCTTAGCAAAAGTAAGCTAAGTTCTTGAATACTGTTGAAATTAAAGGCACCCAAAGCGATTTTTAATGGTATTTCTGGTGTCTACAACCATGTACCTGCACCTAACCTACACTGGTCCATAAATGTCCAATGATGTTATTAGCTGCATTGACTGTTACCACCTATAAAGTATTAAAAAAGAATTGCAATGGTTCCTGAACAATATTAGTATGATCCTATAATTTTAGTACTTCCTAAATTCAAAGTGGTGCAGGTAAAATTTGTCTGGTGCAGGTAATTTTCAATGTTACCTGCACAAGTGCAGGTATGCAGAAAAAGGATTTCGAGCCCTGTATTTACATCATACACACATACATGATACACAAACATACCATCATAGCACAATGGAGAGTTAACATAACCTTCTGTCTGACCAGGCAAGTACCTGTCTCTTAATCTTGGAGAGTTCTGCTTGCACCGTGCGTGTATGCTCGCTGTTGTCGGGTTTGACACTGGACCCCTCTGGTTCGACCTTGATCTTCTTGCATGGTGGTTGCGACGACGTCCCCGTCGCGTCTGTTTGCCGGGAAACCTCCTTAGCCCTGGAATAGCATTCAACATCTTTGGATGCAGAACTTGAAGCAGGAAAGGAAAAGAACGGGAAAGAGTAAGAAAACCACGTTGTCAGTATAAAGATGAAAATGAAAATAAAAGAGGGTTGTTACTCAGGTGGAGAGCAAAGAATATAGTAACACAAGCTTCTGAGGACTGAAAAGCAAGAGAAACTCACTAATTCACCTACAAGAAAATCACACTCTTTCAACAGGAAAATAATATTTGGAAATAGAATCTGATGTGGATGTAGATGTGTCAATTAATTGAGGTGAAAAGGTCAATGATTGGGATGTGTGCTGGAACCCAGGCCTATTACAGTACCAGTGAAATCATATAGGTACTGATCCAAAATACTGTACAGGTACTTAACCTGAATATGCCTTTTTTGAAGTTATGGCGTATAACTTTTAAACTTATTGTTTACTAAAAACGTGTCATTTCTTCCACAAAGATGAGAATATTGCATGGTGGTTAAAATAAACAATGAAAATTAAGAATGAAGATAACAGATTGAAAACAAGATAAAGTCTGAATTTCATAACTTTTCTGACTGAGGAACACAGTGTACTGTTCAAATGTATTAGATCCAGCAAACACTGACTTGCCCCTGCAGGTCTCAAAATACCACCTGCATATAAAGGTTAGTGCAGGTAAAATTGGAGCTGTGCAGGTATTTCTGGTGTCTACCTGCACCTAACCTGCACTGGTCCATGTACTGTTTTTTACATTAATGTTTTATGATGCAGGTGTATATGGATTGTTATCAGCTGCATTGACTGTTACCACCTATAAAGTATTAAAAAAAAATAGCAACAGTTCCAGAACAATTTTAGTATGATTTATACTTCCTTAATTCAGAGAGGTGCAGGTAAAATTTGTCTGGTGCATGTAATTTGCAATGTCACTTGCACCAATGCAAGTATGCAGAAAAAAGTATTTCGAGCCCTGCCCTGAGAAACTTGCCTGATATGGGCTGCATTCTTACCGAGATTTTCCGTGCTTGAACTTGTATCCGCTCTCCCGCACCACCTGCCGAGCCAATGGGAACAGCTCCTCCCGCCGACACAGCAACATACGGTCGTACATGCACAGGGCAAACGCTGCCTCGTTCACCATGATCTGGAAACAACATTCATTTTTCTTCTCTATTATCATATAAAACACAAGCAAATTATTTGTATACTATAAAAGTCTTAGTAATTCTTACTGATAGTACAATACTCTAGAATCTAGGGACATTTTGATTACAATCAGTACACAATCAGAATATGCCAGACTTAAATCACTCAGAAGGCTTTCTTCCTGAACCTGATAAAAAACTGAAGGCCTTGCACCAGAAGCCCTCTAGCATTTTGATAATGAAGTGCATGTTACATGCTTCCATACATAAGTTGCTTCTATATATTTTAATGTCTTCATGATGGTTTTATGTTCGCGGTTTTCGTGTTGCTAATTCACTGCAAACTGAAAACCACTGCGAATTTTTCCATGACAGTAGATGTCGCTATTGCAAACTGCGCACCACTGCGAATACTCCATCCCACTCCCGCGAATTCAAATCCCTGCGAACTTAAATGCATTTACACTTAAAATTACATTACTAGTACGTACAGTATGGAACAATTTGGTCGCCTCTCTATGAGTTACATGACCAAGACAGCTTTTCCTGCAAGTTACAGGAATCACAATAGGCCTTCTGCCTTCACAGGAAAGGGGCCTTTATCTTATGTAGATCACAGAGTGAGCAGCCATGAAACACTGGGCCCAGCCAATACACACAGCCCTATCCCCCTCAGGGAAGTCAAGCTAACCCATCCTCCTACCATTCTTCAAGATGGATTGCCCTTTTGGCCTACTTCAAGCCTGTTGCTAGGTGCCCTGGGGAGGAGAGCAGAGGTGGAACCCCTTTTCAAGGCTGCTGCTAGGTGCCCTGGGGAGGAGAGCAAAGGTGGCATGTCCCATAAGGCCTTGTTCCCCACTTTGATGCAGACAGACTGACAGGTAGAGTCCCTTCAGTGGGACATCTCCTCCCCTCCTGGGTACATTAGTCACATTTAGTGGGTTACATCAAGGTAGAGTGAGCCAGAAAAATGCCCTGGTGTAGAAAAACTAATGCAGGATTTTGCTTCAAGTGAAAAAAATTGGCTAATGTTTAAATTACATGTGTGGAGAACTCAAGACCAGAGGAACACACACCGAGAAAGATAGTTGGCATTCTCCTGTCTGATGTTAATATCTTATTCTTAATAAGTGAAGGCAGTAAAATGTTTATTCTAAATTTTGTCTTTGTTTCATCCAGCTCCTATCCTAGGTGAGAAAGATACTGAATCATACACTAATATATATCTGTGATAATCATGGACACCTAAAATGTATTCCTGCAATCTTTTGGCAAAAATATATTGCACTTTGTTGTTGTTTTTTCAAACTTTTCCTCTATCTTATATTTATCTAGCAATAAATTGAGTTGATATATTGATTCAATCTATTAAAGCACTAACCTGAACTGATTTCACAAAGTGTGAAAAGAGCCTTCGACTCAAAAGAGTCTAAAGGAACTAACTTTAGCAGTTTCTAATAGCTCTGACTCTGAAGTTAGTTAAGAATTCCTGTTGCTTTTTTTAACTAGTTATGGGAAGGGATATAGTGGAGAATCATATATACAATATATGGGGAACGTCATCAAGAAGAGACGACTTTGTAGATCTGAAGACCAAATTTTACGTAGACAAAGGAAAACAGGACTGCCACAGGAGATATGTCTTTAGGTTGAATTGTTTAGCGGACCCTGCAGAAGCACTCCCATGACACCAAATTTGGATTGATGAAGCTTCAAAGGGAGGGCAGCAGGGAGAAGGTTGGAAAAGTACCTCCGTCTGTCATTGGACGATTGACTGGTGAGAAATCCTTGATGTACCATGGATGTACCATGGGTGACTTTGGTACAGCTCCCCAGTGCTACATTGACGTCAAAGGAAAACTTTTTTACAGGATAACAGACAACATTCCTTCTTGGCCAGTGTATGGCCAGCAGGGTAACTATATGGCTTGTAGGATGCATACTTCAACTTTGTGACATTTCCATCATCCATTACAACACTAATTCAATGGTTCTCAGTATTTTGAAGGAAAGCAAGAGGGACAAATACTAGGTATTCTGCAACTCTAAAATTGGAGCCACACCATACCAGGTTCTGGTAAATTCTTCAAACACTGGAATTTCCAATGCATACATACATACATACATATGTACATACAATGCATGGGTAATGGGGGGAAACTCTTACAACTATGAACTCAAACAACAACAAAAATGCAGCGAACAACACACCTCAACTCATCTCACCTCTCCTATCCCTTATCCTTTTTATGGGTCATAGCAGCAAACCATCCAACAAATCAACTACATGTGCGTATCAACTATGTATACATAACCAAGCAACCAACGGTTCATTTGACGGACCAAACAAAAACTCACCAACCCTCCTACCTGACAATCAAACAAGTAAATAATGGTCTAACCCATGACATTCTAAGAGTATATTACCGCAAATGTTCGACAAAATGTTTTCGATACTTATCTATTGGAAAATAACCCTTCTGGAGTTCAAGTTGAAAAAACACAAAAAAACTGAACATCAGTCAATACAAGTCATGAATTTCCATGTTACCATGTCTAGTTTCTGAACCTTGCATAGATTGTGTATGAAATTTGCAGGGGAAAGGCAACTGAAAAAAGCAATTTCTGGCACACATGTTGAATCTCTGGACCTGATTCCTGAATCTACAAGTGAAGTATGCAGCACAAGTCATAGTAATACTAGTACATATAACATCACATACAAATAAATGCAGGAAATTGACTCTTACAACACAAGCCCTCAGCTTACCTCATGTAATGTCAGGAGTTTTTCAGACTTTCTCTTGGAGTCAAAGCGGCCGTAGATGGCACTCCACTTCCGTACCTCCTCCTCCAACATGGGGTCTTCCTCAGACATCTCAATCACATTCCGCAGCTGCTTCTCCAGTTTCTTTGGCAACGATTTGGGGAGCTCTTCTCCGTCCTTCCGCGTAGTCAGCACGATAGCGTACGCAACCTCCTTAATGGCGGCTGCAGTGCTGGGTTCCAGGATGCTTGACTCGTACATGTTCAGAACCGGGGAGCTGTTGGAGCTCCGCCCCACACTCGATGGTGACATAGACCGCTGTGGGGGGGTGGTGGAGGTGGGGGGCAGGGAGAGGCTGTTGTTGCCTGGCGACGGAGGCGACGGCTGCATCGCCAGCGGTCCGTCTCGTACAGACGACTGCGACCACGATGACGACATGGGCGACACCTGTTGGGCCTGCGCCTGCTGACTGGCCATCCCCAACGACACGCCCGGAGGAATGGGAATTTGGTGGGGCGAGGTCGGAATGACATCTTGGAATAGCGCGGGCGTGGTGACCCACTCTTGAAGGGATTTCTGGAGTCTGCGGACGTGAAGGGGTTTACTGGCCATCCCAACCAGCGACATGATCTCCAGAAACTCCTCCTCCCCAGCCTCACACAACTGCTGCACGTCGTCTCCACCCTGCGAGATGAACACGTCGAAGTACTGCAGCAGGTTCCCGCGCTGTAGCACGCGGTACAGCTGGAGCTCGCCCAGGTTTGCGGGCTTGTGATTGGGAACGGTCGCCATGTTGGTTACACAGTTCCCATCCATAGAGCAGTCAGAACACGATACCTGCAATACAACATAGTCAAGTGTTTGATCCTTCTCTGATTCTTGTATCTATTTACTTATTTCTGTACCTTTATTTGTACCTTTAAGTCATACCAGAATGAGATTGATATCTCGATTCTCAAATTTTTCAAGAATCGATGGAGTGCGTGGGCAAAATGAAAATTAAGAAAAAAACTGCTGCAACCATTATCATCTTCAAAGGTCTTTCTTCAACTGCTACAACAAGAGGAGAATTTTGGGATTGATTCATATGGTTTAGGCCAAGTCGATTGCATTATATGGACATCATCCTGACAGAACCCCTAAACGGAAAAAAAAATTTGACAAAAAATAAGTCATTATGAAATCTAAGCGGTCAGGAAGTTTCGACAAATGACAAAAAATTCATATTCCAAACTATAGATTCTAATTGTTCTTCTAACGTTATATCTATTTCTTTGACTTTGGAATTGACTTTGGCATTTGATGACATTAGTATCCGTCTTCTGATATTTTAGTAATTTATGGCAAATATTTCCTCAGTTTGCAGCTACGTTGTACGAAATTTGAAATTGAATGGACAAAAATCGATGCTCGTGGATATCATCCATACAATCAACTTAACATGGCCAAATGAAGTAATGACAAAAATGAGAAGGAAGCAAATCCAGGGCTCGAAATTCATTTTTGGAATTAGGTGCACTGGTGTACCCAGCTTAAAAAATTGGGTGCACCAAAAGATTTTTGGGTGCACCACTTAGATTTAAGTAGAATGTCAAAAAAAAAATAATAACTAAACTTAGTTACAAGCTATCAAATTCTTACACAAGTAACACTGAAAAAAATTGGGTGCACAGTTCCAATTTTGGGTGCACCTGGGTGCACATGCACCCAGTATTTCAAGCCCTGAAATCTATGAAGAACCAAGAAATTAATTTCTTGTGCCCAACACATATTATGAATCTATAATCATATCAAGATTACAATAGATGCTAATTTTTACTGTTACAGAGGTTAAATTTTGGCTAAGGGATTTCGTTTTTCTGTCAATCACCTCTAAATTACCTAATTTACATAATACCATAAGGTAGAAAGGAGTTCGGTTTCAATAGCAAATGCTTTATCAACATACCCTTTTGTGTTTGCATGTTACAAAAGCAAAGAAAAATTCCCAATCTTCACTGTAAGAAACTTCCTACAAATAACATCAAAATTCAGTCCACACAAAAATGTTACAACACAGCTACTACATCTGACTACATTTATCTCAATGAATGATACGCTATTTGCTGCCAAAGTTTAATGTTCAACAAGTGCATATGTAACAGTGTACATAACATGTTTTGCCGATGCAGAACTTTCAGCGATTATAGAACAGGTAAAATGATGTTTTTATGCAAAGTAACTTTGCGAGCTTGTTGTAGAAAACTGCAGCAGAAAATGGAGACCCGCATGTTGTTGTTGTTTCCATACCGGACCTGTAAAAAGGACCACATGTTACACCTCTGTCCCTTACTTCCGGGTTCTCTTACCCCGATTTAAAAATCCCTCCAAAACAATGCAGACATGTGAACGGCTTAGAAAAACACTCGTTCGGGCAAAACAAGAAGAATCGAGACTAGAAACGGTTAGGAAAAGCCTGTTTTGGCCCCATTTTGCTTTGAGCCGGGCGCGCCATTCATATGCGAATCCTCCAGTCCCCAGTTGCGCGCATCCCCCGCCCGCCGTAGGCGTTTTCACGTTAGTCGGGCGCACACGTACCCAACACCGGCCAACATCGGCCCCAGCCCACGGTCAGCTCGAGAAAACAGCAAATTGTTGCTCCACATGATCACAAACTGGAAAGAAAAGCGGTAAAATAACCGTGTGAGGCCGTCAGGGCCTGGGCTTACCGTCCGGTGGTCACGTCACGTACTCTGACCCCCAAGGGCTGGGCTTTGTCGGCTGTGTGGGCCAGATGGTGGACCGACTCCGACCCGCTTCTACCCGGCCAAACCGTGCTCCTGTACCGTACAGTTCGGCAGGTGGACCCCGATGACACGTCTGTAACGCCCTATATCAATACTTTGCGAGAAATCCAGAAGAAATTGGAAGAAAGGGGAGAAAATGGCCCTGGTGAAGACAACTGTTCCCCTCCCCTGTGATTTCCCCCCGGCTGCAGTGGTGCGATTGGGTGGGGGGCGGTAATCGTGTTTGTCTCATGCCCATATATGGGCGGCAGCTGGGTGTGCACGTGGGGCGGTGGGGTCAGCCTCCCCACCCCTGATTGGTCACCACGTCCCCACGTGGACACCCAGCCGTCAGGGGGACATTCGTCTGACGTCACGACAAGCCCCGGACGGGGTGTGGGAGGCAGCTTGGCTGTGCACCACACGGAACCCGCCAACAAAAAAGCCGTCAAGCTGGAAAAAACGCTAAAAACTCCAGCAAAATTCCTAGAAACGGCGACTATTCCTTCTGTCAAGGTCACCCCCTCATC